>NC_061065.1:12616393-12854346 GCF_021917145.1 Hypomesus transpacificus | reverse complement strand
TAGAGAAGATGGAAAATCAATCAGAGCCATTGCAGAAACATTGGCCATAGCCAGTACAACCATTTGGAATGTCCTGAAGAAGAAGAAAACTACTGGTGTACTAAGTAACAGACGTCGAACAGGTAGACCAAGGAAAACATCAGCAGTTGATGACAGAAACATTGTGAGAGCTGTAAAGAAAGACCCTAAAACAACTGTTAGTGAGATCAGCAACAACCTCCAGATGGCAGGAGTGAAGGTATCACTATCTACTGTTTGCAGAAGACTTCATGAACAAAAGTACAAGGGCTACACCAGAAGATGCAAACCACTCATTAGCAAGAAGAATAGGAAGGCCAGGCTGGAATTTGCCAAAAAGTACAGAGATGAACCTCAAAAATTCTGGAACAAAGTTTTATGGACTGATGAGACAAAGATTAACTTTTACCAAAGTGATGGAAAGGCTAAAGTTTGGAGAAAGAAAGGAACTGCTCATGATCCCAAACACACAAGCTCATCTGTGAAACACGGTGGAGGTAATGTCATGGCTTGGGCTTGCATGGCTTCTTCTAGGACGGGCTCATTAATCTTCATTGAGGATGTAACACATGATGGCAGCAGCAAAATGAACTCGGAAGTCTACAGAAACATTTTGTCTGCCAATTTAAGGAAAGATGCAACCAAACTGATCGGCAGAGCCTTGATCATGCAGCAAGATAACGACCCAAAACACACTGCCAAAACAACAAAGGAGTTCATCAGGGGCAAGAAATGGAAGGTATTAGACTGGCCAAGTCAATCTCCAGACTTAAACCCTATAGAGCATGCATTTTACCTGCTTAAGAGGAGACTGAAGGGAGGAACCCCACAAAACAAACAACAACTGAAAGAGGCTGCAGTGAAAGCCTGGGAAAGCATCAAAAAGGAAGAATGCAAAAGTTTGGTGACGTCAATGGGTCACAGACTTGCTGCAGTTATTGAAAGCAAAGGATTTGCAACTAAATATTAAGTCTTATTCACTTAAATATGTTTTAAGTATATCTGTTCCAATACTTTTGCTCACATGACAAATGGGTGGATTCAAACAAAATGTGATATTTTCTTAGTTGTGCATCAGATCCTGATGTAAATACCTGGAAATAAAAGCTGAAACGTTGATCTCTGGTCTCACGTTCATTATTTGATGTCAAGCCCAAATGTTTTCAGTCTACAGCAAAAATAAAGGAATTCGCCTCACTGTTCCAATACTTTTGGAGGGCACTGTAGGTGTTTAGTTTATGAGTTATTGAGTTTGTATTACACAATGGTTTGTATGAGTGTAGGTAGGCCAACGCCATCACACTCCCGAACAGTAGATGGAGATGATGCAACTCTTAAACGTTAGTTGCAATGTACCATAACATAACAACAGAAGAAAAAGAATAGACTCGTGCCGCTGGTGCTAGCTATGCTTTAATAATACTTTTTGTTGCACCCGTAAAACATTCTTTATTTGGAAGTTTATAGATAACTAATATTTATTGAATCCTGCGTAACAGCACGACAGAACACAAGATAGGACTCGCTATCTTTAGTTTGGAAATGGAAGTCGTTGTTGTGAAGCTAGAAGACGACGAGGAGGAGAGACCGTGCACCGAAATTAGTACTGAAAACGAGGAAGACAAAAAGTTTTTAGCAAACACTATTCGGTCTATTAAAATACAAACTGAGAACAACCCATCTTTGGAATCAAATACCTCAAAAAATGTCAAGATTGAACACGTCAAATCAAGAAACATTGAAGAGAAAAATGAGATATGGCGGAGACGTTCAACACTGGTGAAAGAAATATTCGTGAAGAGCAGAAAACGCACATTAGAAAAAAACATGATATACAAGAAAATAGGATTAGATGTGGATGTAGGGTCAGGACTGAAGCAGAAACTGGATTTGCAGTTACTTACGAAGGGTGTACTGAAAGAAATTGTAGATTTTGCCAAAGAACTGTCGAATTATTCTCAAAAACACTACATTTCTGAAATTCTGGAGTACAATTTTGATATTTGTTTTGAAAACAGTAAACAAAGAAGTGAATTTGGATATCAAACTTTGAAGGGAGTGGTTGAACTGCAGAAACGTCACGCACAGAAGCCTTTTGAATTATCTGTTCTTAATCAACCTTGGATGCTTTGCCAAAAACCATATTACATTGTTCCAAAGACTTTCAGTCAGAGTGAACATCTTAGAAAACCTGGAATCAAGTCAGAGCATCTGGGATATGCTGAAATCTGCGTTGGAAGTAAGTCTGACATGATGGCCAACCAGGACATCAAGGTGGAGACACACTATACTGTGTCCAAGGAGACCAGGGCAGACCTCTACCCCCTGTGTCAAGAAATTGGTCTGGACCTTGATGTGACATATAAAGGTTGGTCTCAAGAGAAACTTGACATGGATGTTTTAACCAAAGGGGTTATGATTGAGGTGGCCAAGTATACCAAAGAACTGTGTGGGACATACCAGCAGATAGTCCTTGACATTTTGGAACACAATTTTGACCTTGATTTGCAAACTGTGGACTCTGAGCTTTTTAGAAAAATTGCCTCCCAATTCCTTTCAAGACATAAGGATAAAAAGAAATGTCGTCGGGAATGGTATGAAACAGTCGTCTCATTGCAACTATTTAGACAATGGGATCGTAAATTGCCACCAGCTGTTTCTAGAAGGCAGTCGGAACGACAGAAAAAGAGACAACTATCTGTCGCTGAGGGTGATGAAAAGAAAAAGAAGAAAGGAACCCGACTTGAAAAAACTGCTGACAGGAATTTCAAGAAGAAGACCTGTAAATTGAGAAACTTTGAAAGGACCAACCCATATACAGATGGAACTGCAGGTGTTGGCCAAATGGATGACCTAGGCTACATGTGCTCACTGGAGAACCCTGGTCTTGAACCTTCACTTACTGTCCTGTCTGCTGCTGGTGGTGGACATGTAACCTCTCCTGCCCCTCCCCTGACATCATCTTATGACACTCACACTGACTTTTGTGCTGAAGAAGTGAAGCTGGAAGACAATAACAATATGAGGGCATGGCTTGATAAATATCCCTTTTGTAAACAATCAGGCATTGACCTTGATGTATATTCAAAAGTGGAATCCAAAGAGAAACGTGATTTGCAGTTTCTGACGAATGGTGTGATGTATGAGATCCGTAAATATGTTAGAAGAAACAGAAAAAAGAAGGCCTATTCATACTTTCTACGTGACATTTTGGAGTACAACTTTGATATGAGTCTCCACAATCAGAAGTGGTATTTCTTTAGCCACAAATTAGTGAAGGATGTTAAACTAATGGCGAAAACATATTACCGTGACGTGGCCAGCAACCCAAATCATGCCACTGATGTGTTTGTACTACACTCGAAAATGCCAAAAGAAAGGAAGAAAAAGGAGACGGTTAATCAACCTGCAAGAAAGTCTGAGAGAATTTCCAAGAAGAAGACCTGTAAATTGTGAAACTTTGAAAGGACCAACCCATATACAAATGGAACTGCAGATGTTGGCCAAATGGATGACCTAGGCTACATGTGCTCACAGGAGAACCCTGGTCTTGAAGCTTTGCCTACAGAGCAAGCAAACGTGTCATGATTTTTTTGTTGGTCAAATTAGTCACTTAAGAAAATGTGCAGAGCTGGAAATGGTGTCCCACAACCCAAGGTGATAATGGATTTGCTACCACAGATGCCAGAAAAGGTGTTACTAGACCCCTTTAAAATGTGTATGGCCATTTTTACAAAAACAAACATGTTCTTAGGGGATTAATTATAGCCTGATATTGAAACCTAAAGATGTGATCAGGTCTGTGGTCGTTGTAAGTGACTGCCCATTGTAATTGTTGTTTATTATAGCTAAGTAAAAACTCAGAGCTATATTGAAAGAAAGCATATTTGCTTAATTTCATGTTTTTATTTTGAATACATTTACAAATAACTTTGTCAGAACCTTTTTCCTGGTTTTTGATTCCCCACATTGCAGGGTTTAAATTTAGGGACATTTTAAGGGTTGACCATGTAAGAAAATTGCAGTATCTTTCTTCAGTCGTAAATGTTTCCCTGAACATTTTGGGGTTGACAAGGAGTTGTGTTTGTATCTAGTTTTTTTTCTAGAAGAACATTCAATCGATTACATAAAAACCTTAGTTGTAGAGAACATTTTTAATCATTTCTATCATCGGTCAATGGCCAGATGAAATTGTTTTAAAGCAGTATTTACCTCTAGCCTTTAGGTGGCAGAATGGTAATGGCCCTTGTCGTTACAACAGGAACACCAGCATTCGGCTTTCATTGAGTTATTGCTGACATCTGCTAAGAACTTTGAAAGCCAGAAACCTTTTGTATTAATTTGTAATAAACTGTCAACCTTATGTGTTTCCCTGCTTGTCTTGTGTACACATGTGAATACATCAGAAATGTACCGTGGGGTGAATTTTTTACTGTATGTTGCAGATTTACACCACTCAAGATGAACTTAGCTTAACTAGATGGGTAATAGTATGCAGATATAGCTCCAAATACACATAAAAAAGGTAGATGGAGATGCAGCTTGATGATGCTCATGGTTTAATGGGAGGTCCAACAAGCTCATGTGCTATGGTCGGGTGTCCGAATACTTTTGGCCGTGTAATATAGATAAATGAGTTTTCGGTTGTATTTCCTGTGCCAAATTTACAGAATAACAGGATCATATGTTTGTTTAAGTATACCTTTAAGTATACCTTTGTTAGAGTATAAATTGACTCATGTATTTGCCTCTTTTTATTACTGTATAGGCAGGGTTTATATATGTTATTGTTTGACAACAAGACAATGTGTCTTAGGATAGCAATAGTATATGACTAACCTTACAGTTAAATTAAAGGTTTGCTTAAACCTAAGCAAATTACCTTTACACACTCCGTATTCATCACAAAAGAACGATCATCCAATAAAAATGTATATTTAGTTAAGCCCCACCTACACCAGGGAATCTGGGATGGGGGCAGGATATAGGTGTTTAGTTTATGAGTTATTGAGTTTGTATTACACAATGGTTTGTATGAGTGTAGGTAGGCCAACGCCATCACACTCCCGAACAGTAGATGGAGATGATGCAACTCTTAAACGTTAGTTGCAATGTACCATAACATAACAACAGAAGAAAAAGAATAGACTCGTGCAACTGGTGCTAGCTATGCTTTAATAATACTTTTTGTTGCACCCGTAAAACATTTTTTATTTGGAAGTTTATAGATAACTAATATTTATTGAATCCTGCGTAACAGCACGACAGAACACAAGACAGGACTCGCTATCTTTAGTTGGAAATGAAAGTAGTTGTTGTGAAGCTAGAAGACGACAAGGAGGAGAGACCGTGCACCGAAATTAGTACTGAAAACGAGGAAGACAAAAAGTTTTTAGCAAACACTATTCGGTCTATTAAAATACAGACTCAGAACAACCCATCTTTGGAATCAAATACCTCAAAAAATGTCAAGATTAAACTCGTCAAATCAAGAAACATTGAAGAGAAAAATGAGATATGGCGGAGACGTTCAACACTGGTGAAAGAAATATTCTTGAAGAGTAGAAAACGCACATTAGAAAAAAACATGATATACAAGAAAATAGGATTAGATCTGGATGTAGGGTCAGGACTGAAGCAGAAACTGGATTTGCAGTTACTTACGAAGGGTGTACTGAAAGAAATTGTAGATTTTGCCAAAGAACTGTCGAAATATTCTCAAAAACACTACATTTCTGAAATTCTGGAGTACAATTTTGATATTTGTTTTGAAAACAGTAAACAAAGAAGTGAATTTAGATATAAAACGTTGCAGAGAGTGGTTGAACTGCAGAAATGTCACGCACAGAAGCCTTTTGAATTATCTATTCTTAATCAACCTTGGATGCTTGGCCTAAAACCATATTACATTGTTCCAAAGACTTTCAGTCAGGAAGACCCTCTTAGAGATTCTGGAATCATCACCTCAGAGCATCTGGGATATGCTGAAATCTGCGTTGAAAGTGAGTCTGACATGATGGACAACCAGGACATCAAGGTGGAGACACACTATACTGTGTCCAAAGAGACCAGGGCAGACCTCTACCCCCTGTGTCAGGAAATCGGTCTGGACCTTGATGTGACATATAAAGGTTGGTCTCAAGAGAAACTTGACATGGATGTTTTGACCAAAGGGGTTATGATTGAAGTGGCCAAGTATACCAAAGAACTGTGTGGGACATTCAAGCAGATAGTTCTTGACATTTTGGAACACAATTTTGATCTTGATTTGCAAACTGTGGACTCTGACCTCTTTAGAAAAATTATCTACCAAATGTATGGAGGAGGTTTGAATAAAAAGAAACGTGGTCAGGCATGGTATGATAGAGCCGTCTCATTGCAAAAAATCAGGAAGAGGGATCCCAAATTGCCACCAGCCGTTTCTAGAAGGCAGTCGGAACGACAGAAAAAGAGACAACTATCTGTCGCTGATGGTGATAAAAATAAAAAGAAGAAAGGAACCCGACTTGAAAAAACTGCTGACAGGAATTTCAAGAAGAAGACCTGTAAATTGAGAAACTTTGAAAGGACCAACCCATATACAGATGGAACTGCAGGTGTTGGCCAAATGGATGACCTAGGCTACATGTGCTCACTGGAGAACCCTGGTCTTGAACCTTCACTTACTGTCCTGTCTGCTGCTGGTGGTGGACATGTAACCTCTCCTGCCCCTCCCCTGACATCATCTTATGACACTCACACTGCCTTTTGTGCTGAAGAAGTGAAGCTGGAAGACAATAACAATACGAGGGCATGGCTTGATAAATATCCCTTTTGTAAACAATCAGGCATTGACCTTGATGTATATTCAAAAGTGGAATCCAAAGAGAAACGTGATTTGCAGTTTCTGACGAATGGTGTGATGTATGAGATCCGTAAATATGTTAGAAGAAACAGAAAAAAGAAGGCCTATTCATACTTTCTACGTGACATTTTGGAGTACAACTTTGATATGAGTCTCCACAATCAGAAGTGGTATTTCTTTAGCCACAAATTAGTGAAGGATGTTAAACTAATGGCGAAAACATATTACCGTGACGTGGCCAGCAACCCAAATCATGCCACTGACGTGTTTGTACTACACTCGAAAATGCCAAAAGAAAGGAAGAAAAAGGAGACGGTTAATCAACCTGCAAGAAAGTCTGAGAGAATTTCCAAGAAGAAGACCTGTAAATTGTGAAACTTTGAAAGGACCAACCCATATACAAATGGAACTGCAGATGTTGGCCAAATGGATGACCTAGGCTACATGTGCTCACAGGAGAACCCTGGTCTTGAAGCTTTGCCTACAGAGCAAGCAAACGTGTCATGATTTTTTTGTTGGTCAAATTAGTCACTTAAGAAAATGTGCAGAGCTGGAAATGGTGTCCCACAACCCAAGGTGATAATGGATTTGCTACCACAGATGCCAGAAAAGGTGTTACTAGACCCCTTTAAAATGTGTATGGCCATTTTTACAAAAACAAACATGTTCTTAGGGGATTAATTATAGCCTGATATTGAAACCTAAAGATGTGATTAGGTCTGTGGTCGTTGTAAGTGACTGCCCATTGTAATTGTTGTTTAAAATAGCTAAGTAAAAACTCAGAGCTATATTGAAAGAAAGCATATTTGCTTAATTTCATGTTTTTATTTTGAATACATTTACAAATAACTTTGTCAGAACCTTTTTCCTGGTTTTTGATTCCCCACATTGCAGGGTTTAAATTTAGGGACATTTTAAGGGTTGACCATGTAAGAAAATTGCAGTAACTTTCTTCAGTCGTAAATGTTTCCCTGAACATTTTGGGGTTGACAAGGAGTTGTGTTTGTATCTAGTGTTTTTTTTAGAAGAACATTCAATCGATGACATAAAAACCTTAGTTGTAGAGAACATTTTTAATCATTTCTATCATCGGTCAATGGCCAGATGAAATTGTTTTAAAGCAGTATTTACCTCTACCCTTTAGGTGGCAGAATGGTAATGGCCCTTGTCGTTACAACAGGAACACCAGCATTGGGCTTTCATTGAGTTATTGCTGACATCTGCTAAGAACTTTGAAAGCCAGAAACCTTTTGTATTAATTTGTAATAAACTGTCAACCTTTTGTGTTTCCCTGCTTGTCTTGTGTACACATGTGAATACATCAGAAATGTACCGTGGGGTGAATTTTTTACTGTATGTTGCAGGTTTACACCACGCAAGATGAACTTAGCTTAACTAGATGGGTAATAGTATGCAGATATAGCTCCAAATACACATAAAAAAGGTAGATGGAGATGCAGCTTGATGATGCTCATGGTTTAATGGGAGGTCCAACAAGCTCATGTGCTATGGTCGGGTGTCCGAATACTTTTGGCCGTGTAATATAGATAAATGAGTTTTCGGTTGTATTTCCTGTGCCAAATTTACAGAATAACAGGATCATATGTTTGTTTAAGTATACCTTTAAGTATACCTTTGTTAGAGTATAAATTGACTCATGTATTTGCCTCTTTTTATTACTGTATAGGCAGGGTTTATATATGTTATTGTTTGACAACAAGACAATGTGTCTTAGGATAGCAATAGTATATGACTAACCTTACAGTTAAATTAAAGGTTTGCTTAAACCTAAGCAAATTACCTTTACACAGTCCGTATTCATCACAAAAGAACAATCATCCAATAAAAATGTATATTTAGTTAAGCCCCACCTACACCGGGGAATCTGGGATGGGGGCAGGATATACAGTGCCCTCCAAAAGTATTGAAACAGTGAGGCCAATTCCTTTATTTTTGCTGTAGACTGAAAACATTTGGGCTTGACATCAAACAATGAATGTGAAACCAGAGATCAACGTTTCAGCTTTTATTTCCAGGTATTTACATCAGGATCTGATGCACAAATTAGAAAATATCACCTTTTTGTTCGAACCCACCCATTTGTCACGTGAGCAAAAGTATTGGAACATATGACTGACAGGTGTGTTTTGTTGCCCAGGTGTGTCCTATTACATACATTATTCAATCAATAAATACCACTGAATGTCTACACTCAGGTTCAGATTGGGTAAGATAGGTTTTGTCTATGCAGACTGTATTCAGAGGTGAAAACAACATGAAAACCGGAGCGCTGTCTTTGGGTGAAAAACAAGCAATTGTGAGTCTTAGAGAAGATGGAAAATCAATCAGAGCCATTGCAGAAACATTGGCCATAGCCAGTACAACCATTTGGAATGTCCTGAAGAAGAAGAAAACTACTGGTGTACTAAGTAACAGACGTCGAACAGGTAGACCAAGGAAAACATCAGCAGTTGATGACAGAAACATTGTGAGAGCTGTAAAGAAAGACCCTAAAACAACTGTTAGTGAGATCAGCAACAACCTCCAGATGGCAGGAGTGAAGGTATCACTATCTACTGTTTGCAGAAGACTTCATGAACAAAAGTACAAGGGCTACACCAGAAGATGCAAACCACTCATTAGCAAGAAGAATAGGAAGGCCAGGCTGGAATTTGCCAAAAAGTACAGAGATGAACCTCAAAAATTCTGGAACAAAGTTTTATGGACTGATGAGACAAAGATTAACTTTTACCAAAGTGATGGAAAGGCTAAAGTTTGGAGAAAGAAAGGAACTGCTCATGATCCCAAACACACAAGCTCATCTGTGAAACACGGTGGAGGTAATGTCATGGCTTGGGCTTGCATGGCTTCTTCTAGGACGGGCTCATTAATCTTCATTGAGGATGTAACACATGATGGCAGCAGCAAAATGAACTCGGAAGTCTACAGAAACATTTTGTCTGCCAATTTAAGGAAAGATGCAACCAAACTGATCGGCAGAGCCTTGATCATGCAGCAAGATAACGACCCAAAACACACTGCCAAAACAACAAAGGAGTTCATCAGGGGCAAGAAATGGAAGGTATTAGACTGGCCAAGTCAATCTCCAGACTTAAACCCTATAGAGCATGCATTTTACCTGCTTAAGAGGAGACTGAAGGGAGGAACCCCACAAAACAAACAACAACTGAAAGAGGCTGCAGTGAAAGCCTGGGAAAGCATCAAAAAGGAAGAATGCAAAAGTTTGGTGACGTCAATGGGTCACAGACTTGCTGCAGTTATTGAAAGCAAAGGATTTGCAACTAAATATTAAGTCTTATTCACTTAAATATGTTTTAAGTATATCTGTTCCAATACTTTTGCTCACATGACAAATGGGTGGATTCAAACAAAATGTGATATTTTCTTAGTTGTGCATCAGATCCTGATGTAAATACCTGGAAATAAAAGCTGAAACGTTGATCTCTGGTCTCACGTTCATTATTTGATGTCAAGCCCAAATGTTTTCAGTCTACAGCAAAAATAAAGGAATTCGCCTCACTGTTCCAATACTTTTGGAGGGCACTGTAGGTGTTTAGTTTATGAGTTATTGAGTTTGTATTACACAATGGTTTGTATGAGTGTAGGTAGGCCAACGCCATCACACTCCCGAACAGTAGATGGAGATGATGCAACTCTTAAACGTTAGTTGCAATGTACCATAACATAACAACAGAAGAAAAAGAATAGACTCGTGCCGCTGGTGCTAGCTATGCTTTAATAATACTTTTTGTTGCACCCGTAAAACATTCTTTATTTGGAAGTTTATAGATAACTAATATTTATTGAATCCTGCGTAACAGCACGACAGAACACAAGATAGGACTCGCTATCTTTAGTTTGGAAATGGAAGTCGTTGTTGTGAAGCTAGAAGACGACGAGGAGGAGAGACCGTGCACCGAAATTAGTACTGAAAACGAGGAAGACAAAAAGTTTTTAGCAAACACTATTCGGTCTATTAAAATACAAACTGAGAACAACCCATCTTTGGAATCAAATACCTCAAAAAATGTCAAGATTGAACACGTCAAATCAAGAAACATTGAAGAGAAAAATGAGATATGGCGGAGACGTTCAACACTGGTGAAAGAAATATTCGTGAAGAGCAGAAAACGCACATTAGAAAAAAACATGATATACAAGAAAATAGGATTAGATGTGGATGTAGGGTCAGGACTGAAGCAGAAACTGGATTTGCAGTTACTTACGAAGGGTGTACTGAAAGAAATTGTAGATTTTGCCAAAGAACTGTCGAATTATTCTCAAAAACACTACATTTCTGAAATTCTGGAGTACAATTTTGATATTTGTTTTGAAAACAGTAAACAAAGAAGTGAATTTGGATATCAAACTTTGAAGGGAGTGGTTGAACTGCAGAAACGTCACGCACAGAAGCCTTTTGAATTATCTGTTCTTAATCAACCTTGGATGCTTTGCCAAAAACCATATTACATTGTTCCAAAGACTTTCAGTCAGAGTGAACATCTTAGAAAACCTGGAATCAAGTCAGAGCATCTGGGATATGCTGAAATCTGCGTTGGAAGTAAGTCTGACATGATGGCCAACCAGGACATCAAGGTGGAGACACACTATACTGTGTCCAAGGAGACCAGGGCAGACCTCTACCCCCTGTGTCAAGAAATTGGTCTGGACCTTGATGTGACATATAAAGGTTGGTCTCAAGAGAAACTTGACATGGATGTTTTAACCAAAGGGGTTATGATTGAGGTGGCCAAGTATACCAAAGAACTGTGTGGGACATACCAGCAGATAGTCCTTGACATTTTGGAACACAATTTTGACCTTGATTTGCAAACTGTGGACTCTGAGCTTTTTAGAAAAATTGCCTCCCAATTCCTTTCAAGACATAAGGATAAAAAGAAATGTCGTCGGGAATGGTATGAAACAGTCGTCTCATTGCAACTATTTAGACAATGGGATCGTAAATTGCCACCAGCTGTTTCTAGAAGGCAGTCGGAACGACAGAAAAAGAGACAACTATCTGTCGCTGAGGGTGATGAAAAGAAAAAGAAGAAAGGAACCCGACTTGAAAAAACTGCTGACAGGAATTTCAAGAAGAAGACCTGTAAATTGAGAAACTTTGAAAGGACCAACCCATATACAGATGGAACTGCAGGTGTTGGCCAAATGGATGACCTAGGCTACATGTGCTCACTGGAGAACCCTGGTCTTGAACCTTCACTTACTGTCCTGTCTGCTGCTGGTGGTGGACATGTAACCTCTCCTGCCCCTCCCCTGACATCATCTTATGACACTCACACTGACTTTTGTGCTGAAGAAGTGAAGCTGGAAGACAATAACAATATGAGGGCATGGCTTGATAAATATCCCTTTTGTAAACAATCAGGCATTGACCTTGATGTATATTCAAAAGTGGAATCCAAAGAGAAACGTGATTTGCAGTTTCTGACGAATGGTGTGATGTATGAGATCCGTAAATATGTTAGAAGAAACAGAAAAAAGAAGGCCTATTCATACTTTCTACGTGACATTTTGGAGTACAACTTTGATATGAGTCTCCACAATCAGAAGTGGTATTTCTTTAGCCACAAATTAGTGAAGGATGTTAAACTAATGGCGAAAACATATTACCGTGACGTGGCCAGCAACCCAAATCATGCCACTGATGTGTTTGTACTACACTCGAAAATGCCAAAAGAAAGGAAGAAAAAGGAGACGGTTAATCAACCTGCAAGAAAGTCTGAGAGAATTTCCAAGAAGAAGACCTGTAAATTGTGAAACTTTGAAAGGACCAACCCATATACAAATGGAACTGCAGATGTTGGCCAAATGGATGACCTAGGCTACATGTGCTCACAGGAGAACCCTGGTCTTGAAGCTTTGCCTACAGAGCAAGCAAACGTGTCATGATTTTTTTGTTGGTCAAATTAGTCACTTAAGAAAATGTGCAGAGCTGGAAATGGTGTCCCACAACCCAAGGTGATAATGGATTTGCTACCACAGATGCCAGAAAAGGTGTTACTAGACCCCTTTAAAATGTGTATGGCCATTTTTACAAAAACAAACATGTTCTTAGGGGATTAATTATAGCCTGATATTGAAACCTAAAGATGTGATCAGGTCTGTGGTCGTTGTAAGTGACTGCCCATTGTAATTGTTGTTTATTATAGCTAAGTAAAAACTCAGAGCTATATTGAAAGAAAGCATATTTGCTTAATTTCATGTTTTTATTTTGAATACATTTACAAATAACTTTGTCAGAACCTTTTTCCTGGTTTTTGATTCCCCACATTGCAGGGTTTAAATTTAGGGACATTTTAAGGGTTGACCATGTAAGAAAATTGCAGTATCTTTCTTCAGTCGTAAATGTTTCCCTGAACATTTTGGGGTTGACAAGGAGTTGTGTTTGTATCTAGTTTTTTTTCTAGAAGAACATTCAATCGATTACATAAAAACCTTAGTTGTAGAGAACATTTTTAATCATTTCTATCATCGGTCAATGGCCAGATGAAATTGTTTTAAAGCAGTATTTACCTCTAGCCTTTAGGTGGCAGAATGGTAATGGCCCTTGTCGTTACAACAGGAACACCAGCATTCGGCTTTCATTGAGTTATTGCTGACATCTGCTAAGAACTTTGAAAGCCAGAAACCTTTTGTATTAATTTGTAATAAACTGTCAACCTTATGTGTTTCCCTGCTTGTCTTGTGTACACATGTGAATACATCAGAAATGTACCGTGGGGTGAATTTTTTACTGTATGTTGCAGATTTACACCACTCAAGATGAACTTAGCTTAACTAGATGGGTAATAGTATGCAGATATAGCTCCAAATACACATAAAAAAGGTAGATGGAGATGCAGCTTGATGATGCTCATGGTTTAATGGGAGGTCCAACAAGCTCATGTGCTATGGTCGGGTGTCCGAATACTTTTGGCCGTGTAATATAGATAAATGAGTTTTCGGTTGTATTTCCTGTGCCAAATTTACAGAATAACAGGATCATATGTTTGTTTAAGTATACCTTTAAGTATACCTTTGTTAGAGTATAAATTGACTCATGTATTTGCCTCTTTTTATTACTGTATAGGCAGGGTTTATATATGTTATTGTTTGACAACAAGACAATGTGTCTTAGGATAGCAATAGTATATGACTAACCTTACAGTTAAATTAAAGGTTTGCTTAAACCTAAGCAAATTACCTTTACACACTCCGTATTCATCACAAAAGAACGATCATCCAATAAAAATGTATATTTAGTTAAGCCCCACCTACACCAGGGAATCTGGGATGGGGGCAGGATATAGGTGTTTAGTTTATGAGTTATTGAGTTTGTATTACACAATGGTTTGTATGAGTGTAGGTAGGCCAACGCCATCACACTCCCGAACAGTAGATGGAGATGATGCAACTCTTAAACGTTAGTTGCAATGTACCATAACATAACAACAGAAGAAAAAGAATAGACTCGTGCAACTGGTGCTAGCTATGCTTTAATAATACTTTTTGTTGCACCCGTAAAACATTTTTTATTTGGAAGTTTATAGATAACTAATATTTATTGAATCCTGCGTAACAGCACGACAGAACACAAGACAGGACTCGCTATCTTTAGTTGGAAATGAAAGTAGTTGTTGTGAAGCTAGAAGACGACAAGGAGGAGAGACCGTGCACCGAAATTAGTACTGAAAACGAGGAAGACAAAAAGTTTTTAGCAAACACTATTCGGTCTATTAAAATACAGACTCAGAACAACCCATCTTTGGAATCAAATACCTCAAAAAATGTCAAGATTAAACTCGTCAAATCAAGAAACATTGAAGAGAAAAATGAGATATGGCGGAGACGTTCAACACTGGTGAAAGAAATATTCTTGAAGAGTAGAAAACGCACATTAGAAAAAAACATGATATACAAGAAAATAGGATTAGATCTGGATGTAGGGTCAGGACTGAAGCAGAAACTGGATTTGCAGTTACTTACGAAGGGTGTACTGAAAGAAATTGTAGATTTTGCCAAAGAACTGTCGAAATATTCTCAAAAACACTACATTTCTGAAATTCTGGAGTACAATTTTGATATTTGTTTTGAAAACAGTAAACAAAGAAGTGAATTTAGATATAAAACGTTGCAGAGAGTGGTTGAACTGCAGAAATGTCACGCACAGAAGCCTTTTGAATTATCTATTCTTAATCAACCTTGGATGCTTGGCCTAAAACCATATTACATTGTTCCAAAGACTTTCAGTCAGGAAGACCCTCTTAGAGATTCTGGAATCATCACCTCAGAGCATCTGGGATATGCTGAAATCTGCGTTGAAAGTGAGTCTGACATGATGGACAACCAGGACATCAAGGTGGAGACACACTATACTGTGTCCAAAGAGACCAGGGCAGACCTCTACCCCCTGTGTCAGGAAATCGGTCTGGACCTTGATGTGACATATAAAGGTTGGTCTCAAGAGAAACTTGACATGGATGTTTTGACCAAAGGGGTTATGATTGAAGTGGCCAAGTATACCAAAGAACTGTGTGGGACATTCAAGCAGATAGTTCTTGACATTTTGGAACACAATTTTGATCTTGATTTGCAAACTGTGGACTCTGACCTCTTTAGAAAAATTATCTACCAAATGTATGGAGGAGGTTTGAATAAAAAGAAACGTGGTCAGGCATGGTATGATAGAGCCGTCTCATTGCAAAAAATCAGGAAGAGGGATCCCAAATTGCCACCAGCCGTTTCTAGAAGGCAGTCGGAACGACAGAAAAAGAGACAACTATCTGTCGCTGATGGTGATAAAAATAAAAAGAAGAAAGGAACCCGACTTGAAAAAACTGCTGACAGGAATTTCAAGAAGAAGACCTGTAAATTGAGAAACTTTGAAAGGACCAACCCATATACAGATGGAACTGCAGGTGTTGGCCAAATGGATGACCTAGGCTACATGTGCTCACTGGAGAACCCTGGTCTTGAACCTTCACTTACTGTCCTGTCTGCTGCTGGTGGTGGACATGTAACCTCTCCTGCCCCTCCCCTGACATCATCTTATGACACTCACACTGCCTTTTGTGCTGAAGAAGTGAAGCTGGAAGACAATAACAATACGAGGGCATGGCTTGATAAATATCCCTTTTGTAAACAATCAGGCATTGACCTTGATGTATATTCAAAAGTGGAATCCAAAGAGAAACGTGATTTGCAGTTTCTGACGAATGGTGTGATGTATGAGATCCGTAAATATGTTAGAAGAAACAGAAAAAAGAAGGCCTATTCATACTTTCTACGTGACATTTTGGAGTACAACTTTGATATGAGTCTCCACAATCAGAAGTGGTATTTCTTTAGCCACAAATTAGTGAAGGATGTTAAACTAATGGCGAAAACATATTACCGTGACGTGGCCAGCAACCCAAATCATGCCACTGACGTGTTTGTACTACACTCGAAAATGCCAAAAGAAAGGAAGAAAAAGGAGACGGTTAATCAACCTGCAAGAAAGTCTGAGAGAATTTCCAAGAAGAAGACCTGTAAATTGTGAAACTTTGAAAGGACCAACCCATATACAAATGGAACTGCAGATGTTGGCCAAATGGATGACCTAGGCTACATGTGCTCACAGGAGAACCCTGGTCTTGAAGCTTTGCCTACAGAGCAAGCAAACGTGTCATGATTTTTTTGTTGGTCAAATTAGTCACTTAAGAAAATGTGCAGAGCTGGAAATGGTGTCCCACAACCCAAGGTGATAATGGATTTGCTACCACAGATGCCAGAAAAGGTGTTACTAGACCCCTTTAAAATGTGTATGGCCATTTTTACAAAAACAAACATGTTCTTAGGGGATTAATTATAGCCTGATATTGAAACCTAAAGATGTGATTAGGTCTGTGGTCGTTGTAAGTGACTGCCCATTGTAATTGTTGTTTAAAATAGCTAAGTAAAAACTCAGAGCTATATTGAAAGAAAGCATATTTGCTTAATTTCATGTTTTTATTTTGAATACATTTACAAATAACTTTGTCAGAACCTTTTTCCTGGTTTTTGATTCCCCACATTGCAGGGTTTAAATTTAGGGACATTTTAAGGGTTGACCATGTAAGAAAATTGCAGTAACTTTCTTCAGTCGTAAATGTTTCCCTGAACATTTTGGGGTTGACAAGGAGTTGTGTTTGTATCTAGTGTTTTTTTTAGAAGAACATTCAATCGATGACATAAAAACCTTAGTTGTAGAGAACATTTTTAATCATTTCTATCATCGGTCAATGGCCAGATGAAATTGTTTTAAAGCAGTATTTACCTCTACCCTTTAGGTGGCAGAATGGTAATGGCCCTTGTCGTTACAACAGGAACACCAGCATTGGGCTTTCATTGAGTTATTGCTGACATCTGCTAAGAACTTTGAAAGCCAGAAACCTTTTGTATTAATTTGTAATAAACTGTCAACCTTATGTGTTTCCCTGCTTGTCTTGTGTACACATGTGAATACATCAGAAATGTACCGTGGGGTGAATTTTTTACTGTATGTTGCAGGTTTACACCACGCAAGATGAACTTAGCTTAACTAGATGGGTAATAGTATGCAGATATAGCTCCAAATACACATAAAAAAGGTAGATGGAGATGCAGCTTGATGATGCTCATGGTTTAATGGGAGGTCCAACAAGCTCATGTGCTATGGTCGGGTGTCCGAATACTTTTGGCCGTGTAATATAGATAAATGAGTTTTCGGTTGTATTTCCTGTGCCAAATTTACAGAATAACAGGATCATATGTTTGTTTAAGTATACCTTTAAGTATACCTTTGTTAGAGTATAAATTGACTCATGTATTTGCCTCTTTTTATTACTGTATAGGCAGGGTTTATATATGTTATTGTTTGACAACAAGACAATGTGTCTTAGGATAGCAATAGTATATGACTAACCTTACAGTTAAATTAAAGGTTTGCTTAAACCTAAGCAAATTACCTTTACACAGTCCGTATTCATCACAAAAGAACAATCATCCAATAAAAATGTATATTTAGTTAAGCCCCACCTACACCGGGGAATCTGGGATGGGGGCAGGATATACAGTGCCCTCCAAAAGTATTGAAACAGTGAGGCCAATTCCTTTATTTTTGCTGTAGACTGAAAACATTTGGGCTTGACATCAAACAATGAATGTGAAACCAGAGATCAACGTTTCAGCTTTTATTTCCAGGTATTTACATCAGGATCTGATGCACAAATTAGAAAATATCACCTTTTTGTTCGAACCCACCCATTTGTCACGTGAGCAAAAGTATTGGAACATATGACTGACAGGTGTGTTTTGTTGCCCAGGTGTGTCCTATTACATACATTATTCAATCAATAAATACCACTGAATGTCTACACTCAGGTTCAGATTGGGTAAGATAGGTTTTGTCTATGCAGACTGTATTCAGAGGTGAAAACAACATGAAAACCGGAGCGCTGTCTTTGGGTGAAAAACAAGCAATTGTGAGTCTTAGAGAAGATGGAAAATCAATCAGAGCCATTGCAGAAACATTGGCCATAGCCAGTACAACCATTTGGAATGTCCTGAAGAAGAAGAAAACTACTGGTGTACTAAGTAACAGACGTCGAACAGGTAGACCAAGGAAAACATCAGCAGTTGATGACAGAAACATTGTGAGAGCTGTAAAGAAAGACCCTAAAACAACTGTTAGTGAGATCAGCAACAACCTCCAGATGGCAGGAGTGAAGGTATCACTATCTACTGTTTGCAGAAGACTTCATGAACAAAAGTACAAGGGCTACACCAGAAGATGCAAACCACTCATTAGCAAGAAGAATAGGAAGGCCAGGCTGGAATTTGCCAAAAAGTACAGAGATGAACCTCAAAAATTCTGGGACAAAGTTTTATGGACTGATGAGACAAAGATTAACTTTTACCAAAGTGATGGAAAGGCTAAAGTTTGGAGAAAGAAAGGAACTGCTCATGATCCCAAACACACAAGCTCATCTGTGAAACACGGTGGAGGTAATGTCATGGCTTGGGCTTGCATGGCTTCTTCTAGGACGGGCTCATTAATCTTCATTGAGGATGTAACACATGATGGCAGCAGCAAAATGAACTCGGAAGTCTACAGAAACATTTTGTCTGCCAATTTAAGGAAAGATGCAACCAAACTGATCGGCAGAGCCTTGATCATGCAGCAAGATAACGACCCAAAACACACTGCCAAAACAACAAAGGAGTTCATCAGGGGCAAGAAATGGAAGGTATTAGACTGGCCAAGTCAATCTCCAGACTTAAACCCTATAGAGCATGCATTTTACCTGCTTAAGAGGAGACTGAAGGGAGGAACCCCACAAAACAAACAACAACTGAAAGAGGCTGCAGTGAAAGCCTGGGAAAGCATCAAAAAGGAAGAATGCAAAAGTTTGGTGACGTCAATGGGTCACAGACTTGCTGCAGTTATTGAAAGCAAAGGATTTGCAACTAAATATTAAGTCTTATTCACTTAAATATGTTTTAAGTATATCTGTTCCAATACTTTTGCTCACATGACAAATGGGTGGATTCAAACAAAATGTGATATTTTCTTAGTTGTGCATCAGATCCTGATGTAAATACCTGGAAATAAAAGCTGAAACGTTGATCTCTGGTCTCACGTTCATTATTTGATGTCAAGCCCAAATGTTTTCAGTCTACAGCAAAAATAAAGGAATTCGCCTCACTGTTCCAATACTTTTGGAGGGCACTGTAGGTGTTTAGTTTATGAGTTATTGAGTTTGTATTACACAATGGTTTGTATGAGTGTAGGTAGGCCAACGCCATCACACTCCCGAACAGTAGATGGAGATGATGCAACTCTTAAACGTTAGTTGCAATGTACCATAACATAACAACAGAAGAAAAAGAATAGACTCGTGCCGCTGGTGCTAGCTATGCTTTAATAATACTTTTTGTTGCACCCGTAAAACATTCTTTATTTGGAAGTTTATAGATAACTAATATTTATTGAATCCTGCGTAACAGCACGACAGAACACAAGATAGGACTCGCTATCTTTAGTTTGGAAATGGAAGTCGTTGTTGTGAAGCTAGAAGACGACGAGGAGGAGAGACCGTGCACCGAAATTAGTACTGAAAACGAGGAAGACAAAAAGTTTTTAGCAAACACTATTCGGTCTATTAAAATACAAACTGAGAACAACCCATCTTTGGAATCAAATACCTCAAAAAATGTCAAGATTGAACACGTCAAATCAAGAAACATTGAAGAGAAAAATGAGATATGGCGGAGACGTTCAACACTGGTGAAAGAAATATTCGTGAAGAGCAGAAAACGCACATTAGAAAAAAACATGATATACAAGAAAATAGGATTAGATGTGGATGTAGGGTCAGGACTGAAGCAGAAACTGGATTTGCAGTTACTTACGAAGGGTGTACTGAAAGAAATTGTAGATTTTGCCAAAGAACTGTCGAATTATTCTCAAAAACACTACATTTCTGAAATTCTGGAGTACAATTTTGATATTTGTTTTGAAAACAGTAAACAAAGAAGTGAATTTGGATATCAAACTTTGAAGGGAGTGGTTGAACTGCAGAAACGTCACGCACAGAAGCCTTTTGAATTATCTGTTCTTAATCAACCTTGGATGCTTTGCCAAAAACCATATTACATTGTTCCAAAGACTTTCAGTCAGAGTGAACATCTTAGAAAACCTGGAATCAAGTCAGAGCATCTGGGATATGCTGAAATCTGCGTTGGAAGTAAGTCTGACATGATGGCCAACCAGGACATCAAGGTGGAGACACACTATACTGTGTCCAAGGAGACCAGGGCAGACCTCTACCCCCTGTGTCAAGAAATTGGTCTGGACCTTGATGTGACATATAAAGGTTGGTCTCAAGAGAAACTTGACATGGATGTTTTAACCAAAGGGGTTATGATTGAGGTGGCCAAGTATACCAAAGAACTGTGTGGGACATACCAGCAGATAGTCCTTGACATTTTGGAACACAATTTTGACCTTGATTTGCAAACTGTGGACTCTGAGCTTTTTAGAAAAATTGTCTCCCAATTCCTTTCAAGACATAAGGATAAAAAGAAATGTCGTCGGGAATGGTATGAAACAGTCGTCTCATTGCAACTATTTAGAAAATGGGATCGTAAATTGCCACCAGCTGTTTCTAGAAGGCAGTCGGAAAGACAGAAAAAGAGAAAACTGTCTGCCTCTGATTGTGATAAAAAGAAAGTGGATACAGTTATTCAATCTGCAGGAACATCTGAGGAAAGTTTCTAGAAGAAGACCTGTAAGTTCAGCATCTTTAAAAGGACTACTCATATACAAATGGAAGTTCAGATTTTGGCCAAATGGATGACTAAGGCTAGGCTACATGTGCTCACTGGAGAACCCTGGTCTCGAACCTTTGCTTACAGAGCAGGCAAACGTGTCATGATTTTTTCCCTGAACATTTTGGGTTTGACAAAGAGTAGTGTGTGTATCTTGGGGTTTTCTAGAATAACATTTAATCGAAGTTTTGTGTCAATGACATGAAGACCTTAGTTGTAGAGAAAGTTAGTAATAATGTATATTTCTATCATTGGTTAATGGCCAGATGAAATTGTTTTAAAGCAGTATTTACCTCCAGCCTTTAGGTGGCAGAATGGTAATAGCCCTGGTCTTTACAACAGGAACACCAGCATTGGGCTTCCATTGAGTTATTGCTGACATCTGCTAGGAACTTTGAAAGCCAGAAACCTTTTGTTTTAATTTGTAATAAACTGTTAACCTTATATGTATCCCTGCTTGTCTTGTGTAGACATGTGAATACATCAGAAATGTACCTTGGGTGGGAACTATTTACTGTATGTTGCAGTTTTACACCACTCAAGATGAACTTAGCTTAACTAGATGGGTAATAGTATGCAGATATTGCTCCAAATACACATAAAAAGGTAGATGGAGATGCATCTTGATGATGCCCATGGTTTAATAGGAGGATCAAGAAGGTAATTTGCTTTGGTTGGGTGTCCACATACTTTTGGCCATGTAATATAGATCAGTGAGGATATGTTTGTATTTCCTCTGACAAATGTACAGAATAACAGGATTATCTACTTTTGTTTAAGTATAAATTAAGTATAAATTAAGTATTAGCTTCACTTTATTTTTTATTTTTTTTACTATAGATGCAGGGCTTAAATACGTTATTGTTTGACAACTAGACAATGTGTCGTATAGCAAGATTATACGACTAGCATTAGAGTTGCAAAGCAAATTACATTTTACACACCATGTATTCATCACAAACGAAGGATCATCCAATGAAAATGTATTTGTAGTTTAGCCCCACTTGACCTGTAATCTGGGATGGGGGCATGATATAGGTGTTTTCTTTATGAGTTATTGAGTTTGTGTCACACAATGGTTTGTATTAGTGTAGCTAGGCAACTGGCTTCACAATCCCAAACAGTAAGTGGAGATAATGAGCCCTTAAAACGTTAATCGCAATCTACCATAACATCAACAGAAGAAGAAGTATATATTTACACGTGCAAATCTCGAAGTCTGTCTGGTGCTAGCCATGCTATAAAAAACTGTTATTGCACCCTTAAGAATAATTTGATTAGGAATTGTATAGATAATTTATATTAATTTAATCCTGCGTTACAGCACAACAGAATACAAGATAGGGCTCGCTATCTTTAGTTTGGAAATGGAAGTCGTTATTGTGAAGCAAGAAGACAATGAGGAGGAAAAACCGTGCACAATTAGTCCTGAAAAGGAGGAAGACAAACCGTTTTTAGCAAACACTATTCGCACTAAAATACTGACTCAAAACAACACATCTTCGGATTCAAAAAACTCAAAAAATGTCAAGATTGAACTTGATGTCAGATCAAGAAACATTGAAGAGAAAAGCAATATGGCGGAGACGTTCAACTCTGGTGAAAGAATTATCTTAAAAGTGACGAGCTGTAAATTAGAAGAAAACAAGAGATGCAAGAAAATAGGATTAGATGTGGATGTGGGGTCAGGACTGAAGCAGAAACTGGATTTGCATTTACTTACGAACGGTGTATTGCAAGAAATTATAGTTTTTGCCAATGCACTGTCGATTTATTCTCAAAAACATTACATTGCTGAAATTCTGGAGTACAATTTTATTATTGGCTTTGAAAACAGTAAAAATAGAACTGCATTTGTACTTCAAACTTGGCAGAGAGTGGTTGAACTGCGAAAATTTCACGCACTGAAGCCTTTTGAATTATCTATTATTAATCAACCTTGGATGCTTGGCCTAAAACCACATTACATGGTTCCAAAGACTTCCAGTCTGAGTGACCATTTTAGAGAATCTGGAATCAAGTCAGAGCATCTGGGATATGTTGAAATCTGTGTTGAAAGTGAGTCTGACATGATGGCCAACCAGGACATCAAGGTGGAGACACACTATACTGTGTCAGAGGAGACCAGGGCAGACCTCTACCCCCTGTGTCAGGAAATTGGTCTGGACCTTGATGTGACATATAAAGGTTGGTCTCAAGAGAAACTTGACATGGATATTTTAACCAAAGGGGTTATGATTGAGGTGGATAAGTATACCAAGGAACTGTGTGGGCCATACCAACAGATAGTTCTTGACGTCTTGGAACATCATTTTGATCTTGATTTGCAAACTGTGGACTCTGAGCTTTTTAGAAGAATTCTCTACCATTTTTATTAAAAACGTCGTATTAATAAGAGACGTGGTCCGGCATGGTATGAAAAAGCCATCTCATTTCAAAAAGTTAGAAAGAGGGATCTTAAATTGGCACCAGCTGTTTCAAGAGGCAGTCGGAACGACAGAAAAAGAGAAAACTGTCTGCCGCTGATGGTGATAAAAAGAAAGGAGAGACAGTTACTCAATCTGCAGGAACATCTAAGGGAAATTTCAAGAAGACCTGTAAGTTCTGCAACTTTGAAAGGACTGACCCATATACAAATGGAAGTTCAGATTTTGGCCAAATGGAGGACCTAGGCTACATGTGCTCACTGGAGAACCCTGGTCTTGAACCTTCACTTACAGTCTTGTCTGCTGCTGGTGGTGGACATGTGTCCTCTCCTGCCCCTCCCCTGACACCATCTTATGACACTCACACTGCCTTGTGTGCTGAAGAAGTAAAGCTGAAAGACAATAACAATATGAGGGCAATATTTGATTACTATCCCTTTTGTGAACAATCAGGCATAGACCTTGATGTACATTCAAAATTGGAATCCAAAGAAAAACGTGACTTGCAGTGTCTGACAAATGGTGTGATGTACGGGATCCGTAAATATGTTAAAAGACACACAAAAAAGGCCTATTCACGCTTTCTAGGTGAAATTTTGGATTACAACTTTGATATCAGTTTCCACAATCAGAAGTGGCACATCTTTACCTCCCGATTAGTTTATCTTGTTGAACGACTGGTGAAAACATATCGCCGTGACAATGCCATCAACCCAAATCATGCCACTGAGGTGTTTGCCCTACACTATGGAACGCGAAAAGAAAAAAAGAAAAGAGAGACGGTACTCAACCTGCAAGAACGTCAGAGAGAATGTTCAAGAAGAAGACTCTAAATTGAGCAACAAAGGACCAACCCATATACAGATGGAACTGCAGATGTTGGCCCAAATGGATGACCTAGGCTACATATGCTCACTGGAGAACCCTGGTCTCGAACCTTTGCTTACAGAGCAGGCAAACGTGTCATGATCTTTTTGTTTGTCAAATTACTGACTTTAAAAAATGTGCAGAGCTGGAAATGGTGTCCCCACAACCCAAGGTGATGATGGATTTGCTACCACAGATGCCAGAATAGGTATCACTAGCCACTATTAAAATGTGTATTGCCATTTCTACAAAAACAAACATAATACCAAGTTCTTAGGGGATTTATTCTAACCTGATATTGAAACCTAAAGATGGGATAAGGTCTGTGGTCATTGTAAGTAGTCACTTAGCCAGGGGCACAGTAGCCCATTCTAACTGTTGCTTGAAATGCTCAAGTACAAACTGAGAGCTATATTGAAAGAAAGCATATTTGCTTAATTTTATGATTTTAATTTGAATACATTTACAAATAACTTTGTCAGAACCTTTTTCCTGGTTTTTGATTCCCCACATTGCAGGGTTTAAATGCAAGAACATGTAGAGTAAGGTTTGACCATGTAAGAATATTGCAGTATTTTCTTCAGTTGTGAATGTTTCCTTGAACTTTTTGGGGTTGACAAAGAGTAGTGTTTGTATCTTGGGGTTTTCTTGAAGAACATTCAATAGAAGTTTTGTGTCAATGACATGAAGACCTTAGTTGTAGAGAAAGTTTGTAATAATTTATATTTCTATCATTTGTCAATGGCCAGATGAAATTGTTTTAAAGAAGTATTTACCATCTGCTAGGAACTTTGAAAGCCAGAAACCTTTGGTTTTGTAATAAACAGTTAACCTTATATTCATCCCCGTTTGTCTTCTTGTGCATAAAACGTATATACATCAGAAATTTACCTTTTACACACTCCGTATTCATCACAAACGAACAATCATCCAATGAAAATGTATATGTAGTTTAGCCCCACTTGACCTGTAATCTGGGATGGGGGCAGGATATAGGTGTTTTCTTTATGAGTTATTGAGTTTGTACCACACAATGGTTGGTATTAGCAGAGCCTGTTTAGAGCCTGCCCACTCCCTAATAAGCCCCATTGTACCGAATCTTGTTGCAGTTCCACCCGAGTTCCACTGGGAGTGATCGCGTTCGAGTGCAAAATGAATGGGAATCTATGAACCTAAACGGCAAAATTTGTCTCTTTCGCCTGATTGTCGTTGATAAATCTCAGATTTGATTGTAGTTTTTGCATGTTCAATATGGATTACTGGTCAAAAGTTGAATGAACGAGTACGAATGTCCTTTCGATTTCTTACAGGGTAAGTCGTTGCCCATTACACGCTTGCATTCTGCTAACGAATGCTGATTGGTTAGTGAAGGACTGACCAGAGAATGTCTAATTAAACAGGCTCTGGACTGACTACGACCAGAGATCCCGCTTGATGGCATCCGAAGCAGAACCAAAATGTCAGAGCATTAGCAACATTAGCAACAACATTAGCAAGCCAAAACTCTTTGTAGCATGTGTATTGACAGGGACAGCCTAACCTGTCAGCTGTGATGCCTCGAGAGAAAAGTGGAAGTAACCAGAGCTTGCCGTCAAGCTTTAGCTCTGGTCATACGATGTGTATGACGTCAAAGCCATTTTCAAAGACTTTTCATAACAGAAAGGCAACTTTTAAAAAAATCTAACACTCAGTGATGTGTATTTTTATGCCTCCCCTTTCGATTTCAGAATTCAAATTACTAGACCAAAAATTGTATCCTGAGAAAAGTGGATTTTGAGGGTCCATAGACCTCCATCATTCTGCACTCGACCGTTAGCGCCCTCATATGGAACTTGAGCGGAATTGCAACGAGTTCAGAACCCGAAAGTTTTCCGAGAGTGGGAGTTCTCTCTTTATTAGACATTCTCTGGTATTAGTGTAGGCAACTGGATTCACACTCCCGAACAGTAGGTGGAGATGATGCGCCTCAAAAAGTTGCAATCTACCATAACATCAACAGAAGAAGAAGAATATACACGCGTGCAAATCAGAGTCAGTCGGGTGCTAGCTACGCTATAAAAAAAACCCTGAACAATGATTTGATTAGGAAGTGTATGGATAATTTATATTCATTTAATCCTGCGTTACAGCACTACAGAATACAGGATAGGACTCGCTATCTTTAGTTTGGAAATGGAAGTCGTTGTTGTGAAGCAAGAAAACAATGATGAGGAGGTACCGTGCACCGAAATTAGTCCTGAAAAGGAGGAATACAAACCGTTTTTAGCAAACACTATTCGGACCATTAAAATACAGACTCAAAACAACACATCTTCGGATTCAAAAACCTCCAAAAATATCAAGATTGAACATGATGTCAAATCAAGAAACATTGAAGAGAAAGAAGCAATATGGCGGAGACGTTCAACTCTGGTGAAAGAAATATTCTCAAAAGTGACAAGCGGGAAATTAGAAGAAAACATGAGCTGCAAGAAAATAGGATTAGATGTGGATGTGGGGTCAGGACTGAAGCAGAAACTGGATTTGCATTTACTTAAGATGGGTGTAATGCAAGAAATTGTACTTTTTGCCAAAGCTCTGTCGATTGATTCTCAAAGACATTACATTGCTGAAATTCTGGAGTACAATTTTGATATTGGCTTTAAAAACAGTGAAAATAGAACTGCATTTGTACTTCAAACTTGGCAGAGAGTGGTCGAACTGCAGAAATATCACGCACAGAAGCCCTTTGAAATATCTATTCTTAATCAACCTTGGATGCTTGGCTTAAAACCATATTACATGGTTCCAAAGACTTCCAGTCAGAGTGACCATCTTAGAGAATCTGGAATCAAGTCAGAGCATCTGGGATATGCTGAAATCTGTGTTGAAAGTGAGTCTGACATGATGGCCAACCAGGACATCAAGGTGGAGACATTCTATACTGTGTCCAAGGAGACCAGGGCAGACCTCTACCCCCTGTGTCAAGAAATTGGTCTGGACCTTGAAGTGACATATAAAGGTTGGTCTCAAGAGAAACTTGACATGGATGTTTTAACCAAAGGGGTTATGATTGAGGTGGCCAAGTATACCAAGGAACTGTGTGGGAATTACAAGCAGATAGTTCTTGATATTCTGGAACACAATTTTGATCTTGATTTGCAAACTGTGGACTCTGAGCTCTTTAGAAGAATTCTCTACCAATTCTATTCAAAACGTTCTATTAATAAGAGTCGTGGTCTGGCATGGTATGAAAAAGCCATCTCATTGCAAAAAGTTAGAAAGAGGGATCTCAAATTAGCACCAGCTGTTTCTGAAAGGCAGTCGGAACGACAAAAAAAGAGAAAACTGTCTGCCGCTGATGGTGATAAAAAGAAAGGAGAGACAGTTACTCAATCTGCAGGAACATCTAAGGGAAATTTCAAGAAGACCTGTAAGTTCTGCAACTTTGAAAGGACTGACCCATATACAAATGGAAGTTCAGATTTTGGCCAAATGGAGGACCTAGGCTACATGTGCTCACTGGAGAACCCTGGTCTTGAACCTTCACTTACTGTCCTGTCTGCTGCTGGTGGTGGACATGTAACCTCTCCTGCCCCTCCCCTGACATCATCTTATGACACTCACACTGACTTGTGTGCTGAAGAAGTGAAGCTGGAAGACAATAACAATATGAGGGCAAGGTTTGATTACTATCCCTTTTGTGAACAATCAGGCATAGACCTTGATGTACATTCAAAATTGGAATCTAAAGAAAAACGTGACTTGCAGTTTCTGACAAATGGTGTGATGTACGAGATCCGTAAATATGTTAAAAGACACAAAAAAAAGAAGGCCTATTCACACTTTCTAGGTGACATTTTGGAGTACAACTTTGATTTGAGTTTCCACAATCAGAAGTGGCTCATCTTTACCCACCGATTAGTTTATCTTGTTGAATGTCTGGTGAAAACATATCGGCGTGACAATGCCATCAACCCAAATCATGCCACTGAGGTGTTTGCCCTACACTATGGAACGCGAAAAGAAAAAAAGAAAAGAGAGACGGTTACTCAACCTGCAAGAACGTCTGAGAGAATGTTCAAGAAGAAGACTAAATTGAGCAACTATGAAAGGACCAACCCATATACAGATGGAACTGCAGGTGTTGGCCAAATGGATGACCTAGGCTACATATGCTCACTGGAGAACCCTGATCGCAAACCTTTGCTTACAGAGGAGGCAAATGTGTCATGATTTCTTTTTTGTCAAATTAAATTGGTGACTTGAAAAAATGTGCAGAGCTGGAAATGGTGTCCCCACAACCCAAGGTGATGATGGATTTGATACCACAGATTCCAGAATAGGTATCACTAGTCACTTTTAAAATGTGTATGGCCATTTCTACAAAAACAAACATAATACCAAGTTTCTTTTTTTAGATTTATTCTAACCTGATGATGAAACCTAAAGATGTGATAAGGTCTGTGGTCATTGTAAGTGACTGCCCATTCTAATTGTTGCTTGAAATGGCCAAGTACAAACTGAGAGCTATATTGAAAGAAAGAATATTTGCTTCATTTTATGTTTTTAATTTGAATACATTTACAAATAACTTTGTCAGAACCTTTTTTCTGGTTTTTGATTCCCCACATTGCAGGGTTTAAATGCAAGAAATGTAGGATAAGGTTTGACCATGTAAGAATATTGCAGTGTCTTCTTGTAAATGTTTCCTTGAACTTTTTGGGGTTGACAAAGAGTAGTGTTTGTATATTGGGATTTTCTTGAAGAACATTCAATCAAAGTTTTGTGTCAATGACATGAAGACCTTATTTGTAGAAAAAGTTTGTAATCATTTATATTTCTATCATTGGTCAATGGCGAGATGAAATTGTTTAAAGCAGTATTTACCTCCAGCCTTTAGGTGGCAGAATGGTAATAGCCCTGGTCTTTACAACAAGAACACCAGCATTGCGCTTCTATTGAGTTATCGCTGACATCTGCTTGGAATTTTGAAAGCCAGAAACCTTTTCTTTTGATTTGTAGTAAACAGTCAACCTTATATGAATCAGAAAGGGTTTTATTCGCCATGATAGTTTGCACAGACAAGGAATTTGCTTTTGGCTGGAAGGTGCATGCAAAAAACATAATCTTACATTTTAATTTATGGTCTAACTATACTAAGGGTACATAAAATAGCAATAATAAGTAATACTAAGCAAGTATCCCTGCTTGTCTTGTGCATAAAATGTGAATACATCAGAAATGTACCTTGGGTGGGAATTTTCACTGTATGTTGCATTTTTACACCGCTTAAGATGAACATGGCCTACACTAAATGGGTAATAACACGCCGATATTGGTCCACATACACATACAAAATGTAGATGGACAGCTTGAATGATGCCCATGGTTTAATGTGAGGTCCTAGAAGCTCATGTGCTATGGTCAGGTGTCCGAACTTTGTCACTTTTAAATTCAGGAACATTAAATGTTAGACCATGTGAGAAGATGGTAGTACTTTTCTTCAGTTGTAAATTAGGTTTTTAAAAAAGTTTTTTCTAGAAGAACGTGTTCACCGATCAATCACCGATAGGCCGACTCTTAATGATCAGATTAGTTATCAAAGCAGTAGTGGAATTGGGTCAGAAGAACTACATTTCCCATAATCTCCCCGGTCTGTAGTTCAGACCAATGCGAAGAGGGAATATACTGAATATTAGCAGAACGGTAACAAACCGCCGAATCCCATTCGGAAGAGGGCGAACCACGGTCGTGGGAACAAAAATATCATGGCGCAATCTAAATGATAGGACCCGCTTTGGCACATATTAAAAAATTCAACGATTAGGCTACACCAGTGGTGCAGAAAACGGAAACGCCATCCAGACTGGAATTATTAGCCAACAAAAGTACATTGTTGCAAAAATAATAATTTGACTGTTACCCGGTCGGATCGAAATGGTAATTAAGGTTTACATTGCATCCTCTTCTGGATCTGTTGCGGTAAGTGTGGATTAAGTTGCGTATGGTTAACTGATGGAGGGGGTCGAATATGTTCTCCCGTGCCATGGTTTTATTCATCAATGATAGTTGTTTATGTAACTTCTCTGATACGCGTCTCCCATCTTCCAAAATGTGACTTAATTGATTTCAAAATGAAACTCAGTTTTAACATACTTGGGAAATACATTTTGCATACGTTTTGTTTTATGATTTTCTGACATACTCATACCTTATCACAGATTCAAGAACTAGGCTAGCCCACTCCATATGTTTTTACACTTGAATGTAGGTTTTAAATCAGACTATTAATATTATAAGTCTATTTTTTTTATTAATTACGCCTTAGATGCCTTCACTCAATTCACTTAAACCTGTTTGTTTGGCGAATAGCAGTTTGGCTTTAGGGAATAATAATCCTCCATCTACAGCATGCATTGGGATGACAGTCTACGAAACTGAAATGGGATCTATTTGATGGTGAAAGCATAGCCCAAAACGTAGACTTTTGGCCTTTTGCTACATGGTATAATGCATTTGAAGGCGGATTTTAATACACACTTTTCAATGATTAACAAAGTGTATTTTTACTCTTTAAGGAAAGGGTCCTTGGTAACTTACTCTGAATGCAAATCTTTTACTTGATGCTTGAGCTGAAAGCTGCAAGGATTGTCCCTTGGCACTACTCTCATGCAGATGGCTTGCATTAGGATTGTCGATAGCTAAATGCTTGCCTATCCAGGAAAAATAAAGGTGCAATGAACACACACACAGTATATGTTTGTTTGTCTCTTTGTCCATAGAGGAATGAGGATGAACTATTTAACTCTGTAATCATAATATTGTGATGTAAAGCGATTGGAATAGAAGTGTTGGTACCCCATGTCTTGGATAATTGGTCAAATGAGAAATGAATTCAACTGACCATTTCTAGAATTGGGAATAACAACATCCAAGTGTTATTTTTAACTTTGTGAGAGACACGTCTTACACCCACGCATGCTTAAATACCCTTGGGGCCAGCTCTGATATGGCAACCCAATTGACTTTTAACAGCATTAAAGTGAATTCGAAAATGTTGTTAGAGTGGATTGATGGAAGGTGGCAGATCTCATTGGTTGAGTTATTGTCAAATGGACTGATGTGTTGTTAGTAGGCTGGGGTGGGAGGGGACAGCGTTAACTACAGGTAATATTGTATTTTAACTTATAGTGTGTGTGTGTATGTGTTGGTGCTGGATATGGTGCTGGTGGTGGTGGGTGGTACCACCCCACCCCTGTGTACCACCCCAGAGTGAGCAGTTCTTACATAAGATGGAGAAGACTAGTGGCTCTAAAACCACCCATGCAGAAACAGGCGGGTTCCAAATGACCCACAGTTCTCTTAGCTGGACTTTGATGTTTGACCGATCATTTGACAATTGTAGAGCTACTGCCACCTCTAACAATGGTTACAATGCTGTTTCACCTTTCCATTGGTTAAAATGTTGCCTAATGGAGACAAAAAGGGGATCCTAGATCTTGTACATCACATCCAGACTGTTTCACACAGTACATGATATTATGGGATGGTACATCTGTATTTGCCTGTCGTTGTTATCATACAAGTACAGTGATTTTTGACGCTACTTTCTTCATTATTTATCCTACTTCACTCTCTATTTTTTCACACAAGCAAACTCTAACTCGGTTGTGACCTGTTGAGTAAAGGATTAGCTCTCTGTCTTAAACCTTCGTTAATCTCAGTAGCAGAGGTACATAACAAAACAAGTGCGCAGAGTACTCCACAGTCTGACCTCAAACACATACACGCACGTGCACACTTGTCATTCTCTTCACACACTTATACACAGGGAGTGTTTATCATTCAGGAATGATTTGACACATGAATGGAAATCATCCACTAAACTTATTATATTCCCACAATAACGGTTGTTCAGACCCCCAGCTCTCAGTTAGCACTCAAACATTTCTGTGGCTGGAAAAGCAGCTACTGCACTATTAGTTTTAATGAACAGTATATGGTGTCCCCAGTATGTGGTTGTCCCTGTACTTATTAAATAGATAGATACATAATGTACTTATGTTATCTGATGTCAGGTTGCTTTGTGTCGTCTTGTCCTAAGAATTTCAGAGCCCAGTCTGACCCTGTGTTGTTCTGTGCATCTGACAATAAAAGACTTAAACCTGGACTTGAACTCAATAATCAAAAGGCATACTGTTTGGGCCGTTTTATGGCTGAAGCTATGCCAACGAAGTTGGTTACAGTGGTACCACGGGTGGCCGACAATGTTTTTATTTTACAGTGAAATTAGACAGCCAGACACTGTCTGTTAATTGTTCTGTACACTATTCATCTTCTTTACATTGTCATGCCCCCAATTGTCTGGGGGTCAAAACAATGGGTCTATTGTGCCTTCACCATCCCAAACACTCATACGCACACAGTATGACTCCCGAAGACAGAATATTTTCAGGGCACTGAACAGTGGGTCATGTCGAAGCATAGCTTGTTTGAGGTTATTCTCAAGAGTCTGAGGCAGAACAGAATGAAGAACAATCCACTTATTGGATAACCCCAATAACAGACAGAATCAAAGCAGCCAAAGAAATGGAGACGAATAGAACGTAAATAATCATCCAAGACACATTCAAGTACTGTCTATGTTCTACAGGAGCTAGAAGAGGCTCCGGTGGGCTGCTGTTGAGCACATTTGTGACATATTGTATTTCAGAATCAGAATCAGTTTTTACTGCCATATACCTTCACACAAACACAGAATTTACTGTGGCAGGAATGTGCATACAATAAACATATACGGATCTTAATTTAAAAAAAAGTAGAATTGATAAAAACTGACTAACTATGCACTATGTCTGGAAACCCTGCTTTCATTGTGTCTTCTGTTAAATGACTATGTTCAAGTCCAGTTGTATGTCAGGGTTAGTCGGGGAAGCAGATTTTTTAGGAGGGCTGTCTATTGCTTTTCCTCCGTCTCTCATCGTGGTGACTGGGTTCGGCTGAGGCACATTGCCAAATGAGACACAGGAAGGAAGCTCCGTCAGCATGTGTGTGTCTTTTAATAACCCAGTCAAAAGCGTGGGATTTCCTTCTCCTCAACATTGTCATTAGATTGCTGTTTGGAAAATACTAACAGGGACAAGTCCCGTTCCCTGTCAAGACAGTAAACTGTACCATGGGGAGTTACTCAGTCCACAAAGCACTGCAGGAACCCACAGTGTGTGTACGTAGCTGGAACCTTGTCCACTCTCAGAAATTCCAGAAACCGTTTTTGAGTAGTGTGCATGAATAATATGGCAAAACAACATCGAAACATAATGGGGCTTAAAAAGAGTGATAAACGAATGAGCTGAAAAATAGACAAGCGACAATGGAAACCGCAACACAGCTTTAACCAGGTGGTATAGCATATGGCCCCCATTGTATTGACAGGAAATCTATGGCTGCTCTCCTGTTTCCTGACGTCAAATCGTCTCCAATAATCAAGAATCACCAACGTCTCCATTACTGCATGAGGGCAAGACAGACATTGCAGTCAATACACACCATGCACTCCCTATCCGGTCTTATCCGCTAGTCAGATTGAGTCGTGTGTGGGTGTGTAAACCCTGCTGTCTGGCAGAGGTAGGCAGTGTCAGTTTCCTGTCTGTCGATACAGGAGTGCATAATACGACTGACCCCTCAGTCACATGACCAGACAGGAGCGCACGGCTCCCATATACTCTCACTTCCACACACACACACTTATACGCACACACACACACACACTCATACGCGCACACGTGCAGGGACGCCACGACAAGCTGAGGTAATCTGAGAATGCCTGTTTAGCATTTTCCACTCCATCTCATTGGCGTGCATTCAATGTATGCCTGTACAGTATCACATCAGATCGCGTGTTCACTTTCAGGAGTGTCTTTGTTGTCTTAGTGGTGTCCACACTCTCTGTATTTAAAGAGTTAAAGCAGCAGATGATGAGAATCACTTTAGCCTTGTTTGTCTTAAACTGAGGCCTGGGTGCAACACTCAAAGTAGTGTCAGAGTTTCTGTGATAAAAGCGAATTAGTCCCAACAAGTAACGTATTGTCCGACAAACTTGTTTAGATAAAGCATTGTAAATCTAGGGTTGATGATCTTTTTGTTGTTGTTGAGGAACACCTCTGACCGCCTCAACCCCCATCTCCCTCTTTTCATCTCTTCTTCTGTCTTTATTTTGCTCTGTTTTTCTCTCCCTTTATCCTCTCTGCAGGTGAAGAAGTATCAGCAGGCTGTCGTGGGCTTCCTGGAGTCTAACCGCATCTCCTTCCAGGAAGTAGATATCACCATGTTGGAGGACCAGAGGATGTGGATGTACCGGAACATTCCCCAAGAGAAGCAGCCACAGAAGGGCAACCCTCTTCCGCCGCAGATCTTCAACGGAGACCACTACTGTGGGGTGAGAGATTCCTCATTTTGTCCATGTGTTGCAGAGGTGGTTGGCTCCCATTACCTTATTCCAGGAACTGAAGCGTAGACCTTCACACAACCCTAGTAATAGACTACCATAGCCAAACCCTACAGATAGAAGACAAGACCAAGCAACCATCCTTTTGTTTCCATGCTAACAAGAGGCCTAGTTGTGCTTAGCCACAGATGGTAGTTTACAGAACCAGCCTTGTCCCCAAGGCATAACGTCAAGATGATTTGAATGCTGTACAGTCAGGGCACAAATCCATGCCTCGTTGTGGCTGAAATAATTTGAATGTACTGCTATGGTTTCTGTTTGCCTTTGTCAGCTATGTCGGCAAGGTTATTTGCCGACTTTACTTTGAACTAGTTAAAATAAGAAAAGGATAACATGGGAAACACAATCAAATGGGCTTAGTTGAGTTAGCTAAGCAAGCTAAAGTTAGCCGTTTTCTGCTCAATTTGCAGAACCCATGTGCTTCACCATAATCCTGTTGTAATCTGCCTGCTCAATGACGCGGATAAGCCAGTCAACCTCTCTCTCTCTGTCTGGCCTTATGTGTAAGCCTACATAGGTAGTGGCCAGTGAAACTAATGTGTGGGCCGCTACGGGCTATATGGTAGTATATGGTAGCAGTAGTGAAGTATATGGTAGCGGTAGTGAATTCAGACTGATGGATAGTGTTAATCTGCATCCCTGTGTTTTCCCATTGTCTCAGGACTACGAAGACTTCTTCCAGTCAAAAGAGAACAATTCCGTATTTGCATTCCTGGGCCTTCATTCCCAACCCTCAGTGAAAGTAAGCCACGTACACAAACACGTTCACCACTTACATTAAAAACAGTACTTTCACATTCACGCACCCTCTCTTTTTTCTTTCTTTCTTTCTTTCTTTCTTTCTTTCTTTCTTTCTTTCTTTCTTTCTTTCTTTCTTTCTTTCTTTCTTTCTTTCTTTCTTTCTTTCTTTCTTTCTTTGCCACCCCCTCGCAAATTGTCCCCATTGTATAACAGTCAGCATACATCGTGTCCTTAGTTTGCTGCATCGTCCAACATTTTCTCTTTCTGGTTGTCACTCCGCGTCCCCCTCCTGTCTCTCTCCCTTATGACTCTGACTGCCAGATCAGCACTTGTGTCCAGAGTCTAGCCTCTGAAATATTCATAGTTTGTGATTTGACTACAACTTTGCAGGGTTACAAAAGTGATTTATGAAACTGTCGTGTCAGCAGATTTAAATGACTGAAATCTAAAACAATGACCTTTTCGAGTGTCTTTGCTTTTCCCCAGGAGACCCAGTGATAAAAGGTTACTATGAAAAGAGATCTAAAGAGCTTGGCGTTTGCTTTGAGATGTGTTGGATGATCTTACTAAACTAAATTTACTCCACTGCAGCTGCACAGTATATTATTTATCTCCTGTGAAAATGTGATTAACATCATGATATTAGATTGGATTTTTGGTTTGTTGGTGACGCTTGGTTGGAATAATAACTGACAAACTCGAAAGTATGTTGCTGTAAGACGTCCAGCCAGTAGGAAACATTGCTCCTTGGATTTCATGTTGATATAAAAAAAACAAACAGTGGCTCTGAAACTAAATGACACTAATAAGATTGTCTAGCAGACATTGCTGAGTCATGTCTTTGTCGTGATTGAAACTGCATTGAGGAATCATTAGATCAGTGATCATTAGATCACTCCTCTAATTTCCTGCTTCACTTAAGCCTGCAATCACATGCCTGTCTCCTCTCTGGAGGTTGATTGTAGTAAAATAGTAAATAGATACATTTCCTTACAATATGAACTGCAGACCAATCCAAACCATATCTTATCTTTATACATTTTTGGAAGGCATTGTTGTTGTTGTACTGACCTTCTTTGCTATTCTTAAGGAGGTACGCATGTGGTATTAACCATGTATTTACCAACATCATTTCAGTTTTAATGGATTTATCATAAACAATAATTAAAAGTAAAACATTCAAGGATTAATCTTTGGATGGATGGATGGATGGATGAATGGGTGGGTGGATGTGTGAATAGAGGGGTGGGTGGCTGATGGGCAGATGATATGTACACCAATGTAGACCCTTAGCCTTTGACTGCATTCTTCCCTTAAGGATTCAGAGTCGTAGGAGCCCCCGTCAATGCCATGAGGAACCCTGAGGAACCCTGAAGCACTGAGGCTGATCGCCCCTCCACCACCATCACCGCCTCGTTTACCCCCTCAGTGAAAGTTCCCCACCACATCTCCTGGAGATGCCACCACGTTGCCAAACATCAGAGCTCCACTGCTTCCCTTTGAAACCATTCCACCCACGCTTCACTGATACACCTCAAGTCTAACCTGCCGGAGTGGAGCGTGGAGAGATAGGTCGAACACTTTTAGATGTTACTTCCTTGTATTTGTACAACTTCTGATACTGAAAGCGTGGTGTTTATAGTTATGTATTCTTTGTGTAACAGAACTCAAATTTAGCTCCTTTTGAATCAGTAGAAGTGTATGTAGCTGTGGTGAGTTCCCCAGTCCATGTAGCAGTCCTGTGAAATCTTCAGCGTAGTATGTGGCAGTATGTCTCACATGGCTTTTGAACGGGTAGTACAACCATGCAGACAGAAAGACAACACTAATGTGGGTGTGTACGTGTGTGTGTGTGTCTGTGTGCGTGTGTGTCAGTTAAAGGTTGTTAATGAAGGCTGTGAGAAGTGAAGGAAATTGAGAGGGAGCACTTAATGCAACCTGAGACAACCTGGGGGCTAGCGTAGGTGTGTGTGTGTGCACGTGGGCGTGTGTGTGTCTATGGACATTGTTTTGTGTGAAAAGATGAAGTGGTGATCAAACTACGAGTGACCTTGGACCATTACTGCATGGTCTAAATGAAAAACAAATCTCCCTCATGTTGTTTGTTTTTCTTCATTTATCCACATTGTCAAACTTTCATGTGCAAGACTATTATAGCTACGAAATGATTTTTCCACCACACTGTGGTGAATGGTGTGGTGAAAAGTGTCCGTAGTGTCACAGTCAGATTTGCAAGGGTGTTTCTGTTATGTCTCTCAAAATCAAACACAAACAACAGCAGGATCCCATCCCATTTTCTATAAGTAGAGAGTGGTCGGGGAAAGAGACAGTCACATGATGTATGATCCTACCCCCTGGATTAAGCAGATGGACAGATGCTTCATCTTTCATTTGCAGTATGTTTTCTCTCTCTTTCTCTCGTTCTCTCTCATTCCCCCTTTCTCTCTGTCTCTCCTCTCTCTCTTTCATTGTCTTTCACCTGTCACTGCATGGATTCCGTTCACCTTAAAGGATAGTGCAGTTGCATAAACGCTTCAACAAACTGTCTTACCCCCATCCCTGTAACTCTCCCTCCTCCTTTTCTCCCCCACTTCCCTCTTTCCCCTTATTGCGCTGATTCACTCTTATTAAATTATCATGGATGGATGAACAATCATTTTGTGCTTACACATGATGGACACACAGGGGCCCTTTTGGCCTTTAGAGATCATACACAAAGGCATGCAAAGAGACCCATTCTGTAGCGCCATCTTGCGAATTAACGTGGAACTATATTCATGTTTCGAGGGAAAAGCAGACATTCCAAAGTAAAACTTGCTTTCATACTGTAAAACAAAATGAACATTCCCCTTGCGGCTTTTGAACTGTACAAGAAATAAACGTGTACATAACAGTTGTTTGTTGATGCATGCTGTGTACTGTCTCTAAAGGGTTTATGTAGGTTTACTGTATTAGATCAAATTTGCTGGACACTCTGTGTACTGTCTGTTTGTCATGCTTGCTTTGCTCTTTATTGCATGCTAACTCTGGCAGTGTATGCATACGTTTTGACACTAAAACAACCACAAAGGCCAGACAAAAGTCTAGTAACAACCCATATTTTGACAGTGAAAAGATAAGTAACAGATGGATGAACAGTACTGTATAGGATGGCCCCTCAGACTCCCTAGGCTCATGTCGTTTTCCCCATATTGATCAATTTCATGCTTTCAGTTCGCCAGTACCATGGTGTGGGTCTGGCAAACACAGATTTCAGGTTATTTTTGTCCTTGACAATCACTAAAAAGTATATGTTTTGCCTGCCGGTACCTGCTGTTGATAAAAGTGACACACCGTGATGTAAACAAGGATTGAAAAAATATTTTCCAGTTTTTTATGGCATTATTTATGTTGTCAAATTTGAGCAATAAAACTTTATTTTAAACAGAATGTATTTTTTATGTAGTCTGAAGTCATAATGGTTCTTCTTTATCAGGGACTTAGTGTGCTAGGGCTACCATTTTTGCACATGGACATTTAATGTCATGACCTGAAATTACCCTAAAACCATGCTGAAATGTCAGATTGAATTCAGGTAATGCTACTGTCAATTCATATAATCTCTTTCAGTTGTATTAAAAAAGCAAAGTCATCTAAACCATGGTTTGCACAAGTTTCCTCATTGCATCCAAACTATGTAGCTCATCGAGTTAACTAATTCAGCTAGCCACTGTAAATACAGGACTGTAAATGTAGCTACATAGTCGCCCTACCCTCTAAGCCAACAAGGGATAACCGAAAGAAGTAGCAACTTTTTGTTTATGAGGAGACAGCCAGAGCTGAATCCTGATGACTGGACACCTCTACATGAGACATCTAATTGACATCACTTCGATGTTTCGTACTGGGGGGACAAAACACTGACTAGGAGCACAAAAGGCTCATGAATGAAAACCAGTTTATCCCAGTTTACTCATCTACTGGGAATGAGTACAGAATCAGTAACGCTGAAATAGAACACAATGGTAACCACAGCAATTCAAAGAAGCAGCCCAGTCTGGTACAGTAAGTGTCCTTCTAATTGTGGCATATTCTCATTTCTCTCCACTTTCTCCAGTCACCTTCCCAGTGTTTGACACCATGATTGGTGTTATCTCTTTTCTCATGGACAGATTAAGCTCCAGTGTTCAGCTTTGTAAAAGATCTGTCCTTCTGTTCCTCCCCTTTCATCTGTTTCACAAGGACTGTATTTTTGCAGATATTCCATCTATTCATGGTATGAGGAAAGCTCTGCGTCCTCACTGTGATTGTTTGATCACAAGGAGTGGAGATAGAATTTGTCATAATTTCCCATGAGATCACTAAGGTATACAAACAAGCTTGTTTGAATGTAAAGTTAGAAAGATCTTAGTGTACATGTTACCAGGTTGTCAACATGGGGATGTGTGTCTTTTAATAAGGTATGTCCACTGCCTGGGTGCAATTACGCCGTCTGTAAATGATTGTAACACTGAAGCACTGGACCCATACTAGATGACACATGACATTCTATTTGCATCACACACAAAAGTCAAAATCTGTGTGGATGTTATTGTATATAGGTATTTCTCCATGTCACATTTCCATTCCAACCTCGGTGTCTCCCACAAAAAAGACATACCGAAGTTAAACAACTTTGTATGTATTTATTGCTTAATATGTATTGTGTTATCATTTATAAAACAAACATTTCAAATAAGACAGATTGGTGAGCGGTTTTCTTTTCCTGGTTAGAGCTTGAGGAAGGCCTCTACTGTCTCATCTTCCAGTGCAGTGTCAAACATACTGTAGTCCTTTTGTATGTGTGAGAGAGAGACAGAAAGAGAGAGAGAGGGAGACAGGGGATTAACTTTAAAAGGCAGGTGCTCAAAGACTTGCATGTTGTTCCTAGAAGTAGGTAGAGACAGTATGAAGTGGGTCTTTGCATTAAACTAATTCAAAATGACAAGGCATAATCTAATAGTTTTTCTGAGATGCTGACTGACTCCAGTGCAAATAAATAGAAATGGGAGTTCCTAGATAAACAGGTTCCTAGATAATAAGGCTTGCGACTATAACCAGCCAGACAGCACATTCAGCATTTTCAGCAACATTTTTTTCACCCCCCGACGTTCATATATGGTGATAACTTAATGAGAAAGGTGTGTCCTGTTGTGGCATTCCAGCACTGTCTGAGCGAGAATTTATTGTCTCTGCTTGGTATTGTGAATTGATCGGAGGAGGGTGTGTTGTGTGTGTGAGAGTATGCGTCATTATCTGTGTGTACATTTGGGGCACGAGAATAGGTGTGTATAGTGTTGTGCACGTGTTTGCATACGCATCAAACAAACCTGATCTTGTCCTAATGGATACATTAGGTCGACCAGGATGTCCAGTAACAGCACCATGATTTAAAATAGACATGTGACGTGAATAAATTCACCGGCAATATGTCATAATCAAATCATCACATTTGCCAAACTATTATTTGCAATGAACTCTTAAGAAGCACTGAGTTTGATTCAGAAAAGGTAGTCAGTTTGTGCATGTCATCTGTCTGTCTGTCTGTCTGTCTGTCTGCTGTGAGCACAGCACAGGATAACGCTGAAAGCCAAACCGTAGCTTTACCAGTGGCGCAGATGTTGCATGTGTCTAAGAGGACTCACCCCACAGTAGGTGTCTCCATGAAAGATCTGCGGGGGCAGGGAAGTCGGGTCGCCGGTCTTCTTCCTCATCTCGTCCTTGATTTCAGAACTCTGGGAGATGTCCAGGGTCTTGTATGCAATCTTCTTAGAGTCCAGGTATGAGAAGATCTTGCTCTGATGCTTCTTCACCTGAGGTAAAGGTTCATGGGAGATTTTCAGCCAAGCATTGAGTACAGGTGTGGATCGAAACCTGGGGTTTGTGTATCTCTGGGCCAACTTTTACAGTATTCCCTAGGCAGTAAGTTTTACAGTACTCCCTAGGCACCAGAAGCAAACACCGCATTCAACAACCACATATCGCAGTAAACTAAACAGAGGTTTTAAGGTCAAACAAAAAAGAAAACTTAACAAACCAGAACTGCAAAAGCACATAAGGCCATTATCAAGAATGTTATCACACCACAGTATCGACGAGAAGAATTGTCGCAGATCAAACAAATTGTGTCCACATTGGCCATGTCTCTGGGGAAAGAATAAAGCAAGAAAACACATACCTCTCTTGAGCTGCTGACGCTGGTGTAATACACTAGGATAGACATGATAATTGTGCAATAAAGTATCACTAATGCCAAGAGGACGAGTGTGCAAGTATTTGTGTTTAGGTAGAAGTGGAAAGTGGTGCTCTGTATCAGTGAAGTAATGTGGGTAGCTAAAGTGTAAGCAGGTTTTGGCACACCAGCAGAGTGAGCATGCAGGTTTAGACATGGTTTGCCTGGTGGCCACACCTATCTGTCTGCCTGCCATTCCTGTTGGTTTTCATGGATCAGCAGGCCTGCCTCATATTGACACATCTACACACATACACACACATACACACATGTGAACACACTCAGGTGATAGCTTTCTTTCTTTCTATCTTTCTTTCTTTCTGTTTCTCTCACACAAACACTCACATGTTGTTGCTCTCTCTCTCTCTCTCTCTCTCTCTCTCTCTCTCTCTCTCTCTCTCTCTCTCTCTCTCTCTCTCTCTCTCTCTCTCTCTCTCTGTCTCTCTCACACACACACACACGCACATACGCAGACACTTCGCATGAGGTAGACTACTTGGGAGGATTGTCTGGGGTTAGTCAGAGAAATGTTTACAATTGACTTTAGCACACGGCCAAAGGTAATGACCCAGTAACAGGTAAATATCTCGCAACAGTTGTTTCTTGTTCATTTGTTGGAAATAGCGCATCCTTGCGGCACTAAATTAGGTAGATTCACTAAATTCAATTACTATTTATTGTAAATATATGTTAAAATAATACTTTGTAATTATCAGAGCCATATAGCAATCTTTATGCATGGGTCTGGTAATTATATAGGGCTACTACATTTACGCAAAAACTCATTATCTGACAGGCATATTTGTAGCCGGTATTTCTGTTTGTATGGGTCCTTTTGGCCTTAAATGAATGTCGCTACCCTATGACGTCCTCTTTACCCGCTGTCCGAGAGGAGGTTTGGGTGGGTTCCTACAGCATCTACTCGAATCTACGCGATTTTTGCAACATCCTTTGATATAATGTCACTAAAACGACCGTGTTATCATGAACAACAATTTATTTTTTGTGTTTCGTCTTTATTTCAGAAGTTTAGGTTCATCATCCATCGCTAATTTACAATGGCCGAGGAAGGGTGAGCGTGACTCTTTTGATTATACATCGATGGCTAACTACCTTACACCTCGTAATGTGGCTTAAGTTAATCTAGGTGTTAAGTTTCAGTTTGTTAAACGTTAAGTAGTTGGTTACCAGGACTTGGTATTGTGTAGCAAGACTTTGTTCCAGATCAGTAATGTTTATTGTTATCAGCGAATCCATGTGCACCGGGTTAACTAGCACACTTAAACATGTTCGGCGTATGAATGATGACTTACTTTCTTTAGTCGGATACCCCTTCACTCTCAATGAGTGAGACTCCTTGTCTGACACGCCAAAGGATAACATCCTTACTCCCCCACACGCGTGATCCAGGATTTAGCATGCACGGCTGACAATTCTCTCGTTGCTCCTCCAGCGTCGCAGCCGGAGGTGTGATGGATGTCAACACCGCACTCCCAGAAGTGCTCAAGACCGCACTCATCCACGATGGTCTGGCCCGCGGTATTCGCGAGGCAGCCAAGGCACTGGACAAGTGAGCAGCCTGACCTTAAATTAAACTTGTTTCATAGTATCAGTGATGATAGTTTGGCTCCCTCTACTGAATCCCGTGAGGAGAATCGCCATCGTTACCCAATAAATGTCTGAGATACTATGATGCGAAAAATCAAAGCAGCTGATGTATTCTTTTTTTGTAACCTGTTGGTGTAGTTTCTAACCATGGGTCCCCTCCTCAGGCGCCAGGCTCATCTCTGCGTCCTTGCGGCCAACTGTGATGAGCCCATGTACGTCAAGCTGGTGGAGGCCCTCTGCGCCGAGCATCAGATCAACCTCATCAAGGTGAATTATTGACGGGTGTCTGTCTGGCCTAAGGGATGCTGGGCGCATGAAAATGGTGCTTGATTTAGATGATTGAATTCTGACAACACAAAGTACGCATGGAACCATTTGCACTTGTCTACTGTTGAAATCGATGATGCACTGTCTGCTGTTTTGGGATGTCGGGATATCATATGAGAAGGTTTTATAGTTCTGTATCAGTGATTATTTTGGCTCCCTCTACTGAATATTATGAGGATACTGCCATCGTTACCCAATTCATTGTCTGAGATACAGATGACTTGTAAAATTTGACTTTACTACTTTAAATGAGAAATGTACATTGATTGGCCATTTTCTCCCTTGTCGTGGACCAGGTTGATGACAACAAGAAGCTTGGCGAATGGGTCGGTCTTTGCAAGATCGACCGCGAGGGCAAACCCCGTAAGGTCGTGGGCTGCAGCTGTGTCGTGATCAAGGTACATTTCTTGCGCTAAGAGCTGGGACACTTGTGGTATCAAGTAAATTTGATCTTGGGACTATTTCATGGTTAATGTTCAACCTGTTTATCCAACTGTCAGATTTGGCGTAGAAGGGTTGTTGAGTGATTAAGTCACAGATCAGGGGGGTGGGGGGTCACCTCCCTTGAGGGCAGTTGAGTTTGTGTGTTGCCAGTCGAGTGCAGGTGCTGGCTGTCCGTGCCAGCAGCTGCTGTTGATGAACACTTGGCAAGACTGTAAGCCAGAGTACGAGCCCCGCCACCCATCACTGGTGTCTGGGGTCCCAAATAATGGCTACATTGACTACTTGATTAGAACTGACATTTACCTGAGATTGAATTTCCCTTGTATGGGAGTGTCTGTTTTTATTTTTTTTATTAGTATAATGGCATGTAGGTGTTTCATCTTGGACCAAGTGTTCAGCTTCTGCAGTGTTTATTACCGAGGACCATATTAATGTCGCTTCCTCTTGTGTACAGGACTATGGCAAGGAGTCTCAAGCCAAGGATGTCATTGAGGAGTACTTCAAAGCCAAGAAATGAGGTGTCAATAAAGTTTTTGGAAAAGGATCTGCTGTTTGTCATGTTTTTGTCAAGTGTATTGGTGTTTGGAACCTGACCTGTATTTGAGGTGTCCTGTAGGTTGGGTCAGTAGAGCAACAGGTAAAGCATAGAGCACATCAAGAGGTGGGCTCCTGTCAGCAACATCCAAGAGTCTTCCTGTATATTTCTATAATCCACATACAACCATTTTGTCTTGGGGGGGGGGGTAGGGATAAGTGTAGTTACAGCTGTGGCTCTGCTGGGAGCCATCCTTCATAGCGTGATTTTGCCCTCAACAAATGTCCCAGCCTTGAAGTGAATACTGAAAATCCAAGTGACCCAAGAGCCAGCTGCAGGAAAATGTAATGTTCCTGTGCAATACTTGGTATCATAAGTGCTATGATCCATATGTTCCAAAGAGCCAACAACAAATGTCTGCAGGATCAGAAAGGTAAGTTGATTCTGGTCAGATGTCAAAGTAAACTATTTGTGGGACAGCATTGATGTGGTGGATCACGAAATGGAAGGAAACTACTTAAAAATGTTATCCCCTCTTGCAGTGATATGATCGACAAATTCATGAAAAGTCGAAATAACAAGATAATTCAGAAAGGGTTGTCTTTGATCCTCAATATTGCAGCAACTTTAACTACATGTTATACATGCAACTGTAGATCTAGTACAGTGTTTCCCAACCGGGGTGCCGACTGACGAGAGCAGGGGTGCTGTGTAAAAGTCCAACTCATTTTCATTGTCATTGGATGAGTCAACTGACATTAGTGGGCACTCAGCTCAGAATGGGAGGGGGGGGGGGGGGTAGAGTAGACTTGTAAGACATGTCAAAGAGAAGGCTTTTGTGATGCTTCAATGTGGTTCTATTGTTTCATTATTACTCAATAACTTACGTTCCAAAATGATTTAGAACTACTTGTCACTATCTACCTAGAAACTACCTAGGTATCACAGCTTTCAAATTGACATTTTACTGATTTTTTATAGTAGTTTCACACTTAATTTTGTACTGTTGATTCACATTTGCATGCAAATTCATTTAGTTCCACGTGTTGGCTTACCAACCCAAAGTCTCTGTGGTTGCTTGCTTTCAGTGAGGTTTCAGGAAGGTTCTGAAGGTCAGTGCAATGTCTGACAACGAGGAGGCACAAACCAGTGAGGAAGAAAAGGAGACAACAGCACCATCAGACCTGTCCCCAGAGGCCACAGAGCAGGAGGACAGCCCCGCTTCAACCCAAGTGGAGGAGATCGACAGTGATGCTGAATGGGACACTGACCTGGAACCTGATGGTACCATGAAGCTGACACATTACAAGAAGTTGTCAAGAAACTAAGTGCATTTATAATTGAATGTAAATTATAGCCTGTAAACCAGGTGGTGATCTTGTGAATTTAAATATGTCGCTTCTGGGCACTTGTTTTGTCTTAAGCATTGTTACGCTGACACAGCTTGACTTAATTTATAAGTGAGTAGATAGGATAGCGAAAATAAAATGAACCCAAAAAATGCAATTTCCTCCAACTTAAATCAACACATCAACATTTTACTCTGTGGGATGATCAACAGTAAGGTACAGTCAGAGTCCTTGAACCAAGCTCATTTTAACTGCCCTCAACCTCCATCTTCTTCTCTTCTTCAGATGCAGACCAGAGGGCCAGACGGGTCACTCCCACTGAGCTCTACCTCCATGCTTGCCAGCTGTGTGGTGCGGTGCCTGCCTCCTTCTACATGCGCCGGCTGGGAAACTCCACCCTCAAAATGAACCACCATGGCCTGGGACCCCTGGGGGCCAAAGCCCTGGCTATCGCCCTGGTGGTAGGGGGCCACTAGAACATTTAAGCATGGGTTTTGGGTTCCTTCTCGCATGGAAAATGCCACTGAGTGGCATGTTAAATTAGTGATAAAGGTACAAGTGGACTAACCTGTGGTCATCTGATTGGTAGAAGGTATTTAATGACCAGTACTTGGGGCAGTAAAATGTTTAGTTTGATAAAATATTTAACAAAAGTGTATATAACTGGATAAATAAGTAGATATATAACTGGTATGATGATCATAGTTTAATTTCCTGAGATACAACCTAAGCTACAGTAACCTTATCCAAGCTTTTAGCGTTGGTAGGACTGGTTGCCAAAGTGACCCTGTTGTGTCCTTCCAGTCTGACCTTGATGTCATCCATCTGGAGCTGGAGGATAACTTCCTGCAGGCAGAGGGAACGCACTACCTCATGGAGATGCTGAATGAGAACTTCACCATCCAGAGTGTGGTAACATGCCATAGAATTCTTTTACACATTCATATTGAGGGAAGAAATAGAAAGCATTGAATTTTCCTAGTATTCATCCTGCATACTAGGCGTTTGTTATACACTTTGGATTTTGATTTGAATAATCAACATGAATGAAAGTAACTACATTGCTCACAGGTTGGTTATGTTTAGAAGTCAATAGGTTTTTGTGTAATGCAGTAATCTTTATTTACTCCACTAGATGGCAACAAATATGTTAGTTTACTCTAATAATGTATGAAAATTCATTGTTCCAGAATCTCTCCAACAACCATCTTCAGTCAAAGGGAGTTAAATGCATCACCAAATTGCTGGCAGAAAATGTTTCCGTCAAATCACTGAAAATGTCAGGTGAGGTGATAATAAGTGCAAGATCTGGACTCAAACTTAAAAACTGAAGAATGATTCCTTAAGCTATCGCTCCTCCTTGCACACCAGGAAACGGGTTTGTAGATGAAGATGCCAGAACATTTGCAGAAGCTTTTGCCGTGAGTCCATTTTAGTGTTACAGCACTTATAAACACTGTAGAGACTAGAATGGCTATAAACCTCCAAGTTATTTTCCATTTTAAAGCAGCACAAAAGGAAGTTTCCTCTTAGATTGAGCCAATTATTGATTGAAAGGACTCAAACTAATTTCAAGCTCATACCCAATCATTAAGTAACCACCCTGCTCCACAACAATTTATTTCTCACTAGAACAACTACAGGGTGAAGGAATTGGTCCTGAGTCACAACCAGTTGTGTGAAAAGGGAGGACATTATCTTGGACAGATGTTGGGTGAGATGGCTGCTCACTGTGGTCCAGAGTAGCATCTGTTTGTAATGGTTTCCTCTCAAATACATCATAGCTTGCTCACTTCTGTTTCTAAATGCGTATGACAATTTGTTTGGTTTACCTCACGTTTCCATTTCCCAAATGGATGCCTCCACCAATGCCACAAAGTAAATCATGTCATGTTACATAAAATAGAATAGATGCTAGGAGGGTGGTCACGCTGCTTAATACATCCCAACTCAAAGCCCATGTCCATATATACATTATGTGGACAGCAATTCATGGAGATTTCAGTTACTGGATTTCAGTTTTTTGATGAAAGTTGTCTCTCAGGCAACAATGAGGGAATAGAGGCACTGGACCTGAGCTGGAACCACCTGAGGATGAGTGGAGCTGTGGCCTTGTGTGCTGGTCTGAAGGTAAGACATCAACACTCATGCCTGCTCAAACACTGAGGTTCCTCAGAGTCACTTGCCTGCTGTTTTCCTCACATTTGACCTTTGACCCCCCGCCCCCTCCTCTGCTCCAGGTGAACGTGACCCTGAAGCAGCTGGACTTGTCCTACAACGGCTTTGGCAATGTCGGGGCCCAGGCTCTGGGCGAGGCTTTGCACCACAACAACACCCTGGTGCTGCTGGATGTCAGCAGCAACCGCATCAGCGACGAGGGCACTCGGGTGCTCTTCCAGGGCCTCGCCGCCAACGACAGCCTCAGGGTCTTACGGGTGGGTGGGTGGGTCTGGACTGACATGGGTGGCTGGGTCATTTGGCGTGGGTGGAGGGGGGAGGGAACCAGAGCGTGAGTTGGATTGTGGAAGGTGGAAAGGCCTAGCTGACAATATTGTCTCAATACCTGAAACTGGTGTGTGATTGGATGGGATAATAGAATTACAATTGCGAGTATTTCATTGTAATATCAGGAAGGTGAGAGCTTTGAGTGTTTCAGGGCTCTTTCGATTTCACAAAGTCCCCCCCCCCCCCCTTCATGATTCTATGTTTTCCCCCGTCTGAAGATGGCCTCTAACCCCATAACAAAAGTTGGAGCTTTGGCTTTGCTCACCTCCATGAAGAACAACCCCAAATCAGCCCTGGAGGAGGTTAACATCTCAGTGAGCACATTCCCTTTCAATTCTGTACCGGGAAATTGATTTGTGTGTCTGTGCAGTGCCCATATTGTGTGTGTGGGTGATGGTACTATGTACTACGTGTATTCATGTATGCACATATGCACTGTATTTGTGACTGATAGACTGTGCTGGTGAATGAGCAGTTTGTGGAGCTGCTAGACACGATCCTTCAGGACCACTCAACTCTGGTGGTCCAGTACCAGGGAGTGAGCGGGTCCATTACCAGGAATAAGAAGCCCTCAGATGCCCTCAAGATCTTCCAGGTCAGGATTGTGTTCACATTAAAGACGTATTTGCTTTTAGCCCTCCGTTTTAACACAATGCACACACAAAAAGCTTTGACTAAGACTAGTTTCTAAGCTTGGTAGTGAGACTGAAGCTGACATCGACATCCATTTGGTGTGATGCTATTTAAAATGAATCAAACTAATAAAAACAACTGATATCTATTGTAAATATAAACAATAGATTATTCCCATGAATTGTGTATTTTGTAGGGCTACCTGGATGAGAGAAAGGAAAGTTTTATGGATTTCTTCCAAACGTTGGATAAGGAGGGAACAATGCAGGTGTCTAACTCAGACTTTAGGAAAGCTGCACAGGTATGAAACTGTAATCCACAAACCACACACTTCTATGATAAAAGCTAATCTAATTGGTTTGATGGGTTCCACATACGTTGGCCTTCATTGTTGATGGACCTATAGACAGTACTTACGTACTTCTGTGCGCACATAATTGTGCAACATTGCAATAGGACCTTTCACGTCAAAGTTGTGGCATAAAATCAAAAGACTGCTGAACAGAGGTTATGGTTCATTACAATGATCGCATGTTTTACCATTCTGTCATGTCTTACAGCAAGCTTGCATACTTCTGGATAAGCACCAGCTCGAGTGGTTGATCCAAAACTTTGACATGGAATGCACAGGCAAAATCAATTATAGGTGAGTCTGATGGTGAAAGTGCATTTCCCAATGGAATATGACTGAGCTATGGGGAGTCAGATGGCTGAGCGGTGAGGGAGTGGGGCTAGTAATCAGAAGGTTGCCGGATCGATTCCCCGCCGTGCCAAACGACGTTGTGTCCTTGGGCAAGGCACTTCACCCTACTTGCCTCGGGGGGAATGTCCCTGTACTTACTGTAAGTCGCTCTGGAAAAGAGCGTCTGCTAAATGACTAAATGTATGGAAGATATAGTACAAAATTGTTGTCTGAAGAGAGCTTAGGGACTGTTCAGAGATTATAATTGTTAGTTTTATGTTTTGCCCTCCCTGCTAAAATGTTTGCCAGCAATTCTGTATCCATATCCAGTATAGAAACTATACTTGTAGAGCAGAACACATTTGGTGCTGACCAGGTCGGCCCTACGATTTTGGGGGCCATAAAAACAATAGTGTATGGGGCCCATTGATTGGGAAAATGTTATTTATTCATTTTTACCCAAGTTTCTTTTTGGGGGGGGGGGAGCCCGATCCAATCGCAGAGCCCTAAACAAATGTTTAGTTTGTTTATTGGGTCGGGCCAGCCTTGGCACTGACTTCCGCAAACACAACTCTGTCCCCATCCTTTCTGTTATTCAGTCAGTTTGCTGAGCAGCCATCATAGTTAGGAGTGCGGCAGTGGGACACTGGGGGAGTGAAGGAGCTTCCTGGAGACTTTCGGAGGGAGACAAAAGATAACCCGAATAAACCCCAGTGAAAAGCCTCAGGTGTAGCGTGTATTGTTTCACGCCATCGCCCAATATCCCCAGAAATGATCGCCGAATCACTGCGATCCAGGCTCTGAGCACAAACACTTGAGAGCGGCCCCATATCCCGGCTGACCCAATTTCCCCACCCATGAATACTTTGACCTTTCACCCCCACCCAGCTGCAGGACCGCATCGTCTCTGCCGGCAGCGCCAAGGGGGGAACTGTATCTCCGCGTCGCCATTCTACCGTCCAGAATTAATCTTCTGGTATGACAACAAAACACAAACGAGGAAGAAAGGAAGGAGACCTTGCCGGTTCCATATCAAAGGCGGCGTAAGGGGAGGAAGAATAGCGCCAGATGCAGCCAGCCGTTCACGTTGGCTTGCTTTGTGAGACCAACCGTAAAAAGAAATCGACAAGCCTTGAATATGCATGCGGAGCATTACTTATGCAAGCGCAGCAATAGAGCGGCAGAGAGGGGATGTTGCCGATTGAGTCTCAAAGTGTATTTATGACGGGAGAGACTTATGAGGACTCCGCTATAGGTTGCCAGTAGGGGTGAAGCTCACTGAATCAGCTGATGGGCAGGTGTCGACCTTGGTCTCACCTTCTGGTAGTCAAACCTTGCCGTTGCCCATTTAAGCTTCGAGGATTTACAAGCTTTTTGATGGTCACAGATGGAGACAAGGTCTTTTTTTAGTCCTCTGTACTATCCAAGTAATGGACAATAGACACATATAACTTATGAGGATCACCTGTGTAAAATGTGACCCAATCATGAAATTAACTACACAACCTAAATGAACACTTAATTACACGACTGTATCATTCTCTCTAGTTGACCCACACTATTGAGTGTCATCACATGAGCTAGAGTTGCTGAAGTCCTTCTGGCTGTGTGCTTATCATGATGTTTGATGTGGCATCTGGGTGTTTTCAGCTGTAATAATGGTTGGAGCGTTGCCACTTTTTCACAAAGTGCTTTTATCCCATTGATTTGGTGTTGGACCATTTGCTGTTGGACTGCCATATGAGAAATCAGGTTCAAAGGTGTTTATCCCCTTTCCAAAATGTATTATTTGGAAATTGTTCTCCATCCTTATTCAAATGTACTGGTAATCTAAATGCATTCTGTACTGTAGGAAATCATACATAAGTCTCATAAAATCAAAGTCAGAAATGGTGTGCATAATCGTGAAATTCATTTGTGGTGTAAGATTCAAACAAGTGCTCATACTTTACATTTATATCATTCCAGGTTGACAGTTTGAGAGATGAGAAAAAAGATTTTAACCGAATTTCAAGTATCATTGGAACATTTGAAATTTGTCAGCAAAAGGTCAATATGGACCAAAACATATATTTGTATTTTTTCAGACGTTCTTGTTAGGGACATGAGTTATGGCAGCCATGGTATAATCAGGAAATACTTTTTCTATTTTTAAATCTTGGCTCATCAACACCCAGACCAATTACCAATGTTTTATTTACAATTTGAGGTGTCATATTACCACGGGCCATTAATATGTTCCCTAATATCCCATTGGTTGGGACTAAGTGCTATGATCTCAAAGTTATGACTTAGTGTTTGATCAAAATCTTAAACTCACACCACTAAGATCATCCTAAACTGGACTAAGCTTGTTACAAAAAAAACCCTGGAATAATTTAGGTAAATGATCCCTCTGATGTGGCTTAATAAAAACAAATATCTATTTGCCTATTTCTAATGGAATATCTTTCATCTGAATGAAAACAAAGACTTGAAGGCTCCATCTTATTGAACGAACTCATTGGTTATTCACATGTTGGGCCAAATTTTCAAGACGAAAACAAAAAACACCCAACAAATAAACCCCCTCAGATATCTATGCACCTTGCAGCGCACGCACCAAATTAGCATTATCTCGATAGCGCTAATGGAATCTTGAGTGGCAATAAAAGTAAATAATTAAATTAAAGAACCCTTGTTATTGTTCAGTGTATTCATGCCCATTAGGACCCCCTGTATTCTTATGTTAATCTAATGTTTAGGGTGTCTTTTTTGTGTTCTCATAATGAATCCCATGTTTTTGCTCCAAATGGTGTTGTTCAGACATTTGTGTAGGTGCTGGCAGAGAAACAAAGACTAACGTTAGCACCCATTGTACCCCATGATTATTAAAGTAAACAGAAAGAGTGGAGGGGTTTGTACGCAGCTGCACGCACTCCAGGCAGTATCCGTGGAGTGGGTGGAAGGGCCAAGCAACCCTTAAGACTCTGTTCGATGTGATCCCATTATTCCTCTCCTCCTAGAGAGGGGTGCGCTAGGCTATCTAATTAGCTTTGAAGACCCGTCTTTGGCTCAGGTTTGTTCTGGAAGAAGTCCAATTGAGTGGTTGTGGCTGCTATGACTACATATGGAACAAAATGTTCCAGCTTATGCAGACAATAATGTATGGTTGTCTCGTGTTTTTGTTTTTTTTACTTATAATAGCAACCAAAAGAAATGAACCTTTCAGAAACCTGTCAGAACTAGAAAGTTAAGAATGAGGAACAAAGATACAGTAGTTTACATAAAACGTATGTCGTTTTAACTGCTTTAAAACATTTTCTTTAAATAGATACACATTTTGTATATTGCAGTGATGAGCTCATGAGAAACAGTACATACTGCTAAATTGTGCGTCTTGAAAACTACTCCCCAAGAGTTGTTAATACAACAAACAAACAAAAAGTCTGGTCTTGCATGTTGTCCATTACATTGAAGAGATCAATAAACACAGACAGTGCATTTATCAAAAACGTCTGTCTTCTGTGGCCACTGTCTCAAAAGCAGAAGACTGTACAGCGGCAGAAGAAAGACAATGGATCAGTTCACAAAAGTGTCATGGCAGCTAGTTCACTTCCGTCCACTTCTCTCCTTCTTAGAGAACCTGGTCTGTTTCACACTACGAGAAGGATAGACTGACAGACTAAGTGGTGTGTAGACATGTTTGATGATTACACAACCATGACAAACGACAATCATATAAATGGTCCATGGCCTTTATATATCTAATTGAGCACCAGTTTTGGCTAAATAACTGTAAAATAATTAAAAGCCTCAAGTGGATGTGTAAATGGCATTTGGAGTTGAACATGAGCTTTGGATAAGAGTTATACACAGTAACATAGCATTTAAAATGACAATATGATGGGTAACAAATCAGAAAACTGGGCATAATCTTGTGTACTTTGCACAACAACTGTTGAACCAGACATTGAAGAAAAGAATAAACATTTGAAATACATTTTCCATATTTTGAGGTGAAATTCCATACCCAGATTCCTTTAGGCCCTGGAATTTAAATGACTATCCAGTCTGAAACGACAAACTGCATTGAGGAGACAGTCCCTAAAAATGTCATCCGGTCCCCCATTCCGTCACTTATACAGAAAAATGTAGAATATAGCCGTTGCTTGTGTTTTTTTTTTTTTTTTTTTTTATATAAAGGGGATGCAGTTTTATATATATCAATGACATCATCTTTAAATAAACTTTTTGGGGACAGGAAATCACATATCAAGAAGCAGCACGCGTGGGTCCTCTACCACTGACTTGATCTTGCGTAGGAAGGTAACGGCCTCTCTGCCGTCGACGAGACGGTGGTCATATGTCAGTGCTACGTACATCATGGGCCGGATCTCCACCTGCCATGGAGAGGAGAAGACAAAATAAAGAACATTTGTTAATAAAAAACATTTGAATGTGGTTTAACAGTTTTAATAACATCTGGAATTCGGGTTGCATTCTTCGACTGCTACACTTATTTCTGGTTTTCCATTTTGGTTTCATTACCACGCATTGTGACCTACCTTGCCCCCTATGGCCACTGGCCTCTCGAAGATGCCATGCATGCCCAAGATTGCAGACTGGGGAGGGTTGATGATGGGTGTGCCAAACATGGATCCAAAAACACCGCCGTTACTGATGGTGAACGTGCCTCCGTCCATATCCTCCACGGCCAGTTCGTTCTTGCGAGCCTGAGAAAAAGGTAACTTATCTTAACAGGTCTGTATTCATGGGTTTGACTTGTCGGCAAAACTGCAGTTTCCAGAGTTTGCCAAAATCAGGACAATTAAGGCCTCTCAGATAACGGAGAAGCAAGCATGACAAAAGTATTTCCCATGAACACAGCTGCACAACTGTGCCGAAACACAGGGTAAAAACACTGTTTCCAAAATGATCATAGGGTTGTGTAACTCATTAGACCGGCTCTGTTCTGTCACCCTCCATCTGAGTAAGTAGAACATCGTACCTTTTCTCCCAATCCATTAATGGTTTTCTCGATGTCAGAAAAGTTCATTGTTTCTACGTCGCGAATCACTGGTACCACAAGTCCCTGAAAAAGGTTGTAAAAAAATATGTTTGTATAAAAAGCTTCTTTTTTTTTTACACAAAAAACTAAAGAAACAAGACACTAGCCTGGGAACTTTACCAATCTGTTAACTTGTGGTTTATTCGCTCTGCGAGATGGCTCTGGAAACCCTCCCATACAAACAGATTTCCCTCTGGCATGAAAAGTGCCAGGCCAATCACAACCGTTGATTGGATATGGGGCGGGTTTAATACAATGACTGTACAAAGTCGTAAACAACCAAGATTACATTTCATTACTCTAATTGGTTGTACCAATCCAATCACGTCCTAAGGCATGTTGGTTTGCACACATATTGAAAATGTACTGAGAGGTCTCAGAACTAGTAAGCATTGGGGAAATGATGTGCCATCGCCAGGCTAACAAGAAACAGCAAGGTGTCCTTGCCTGTCTAGGTCAGGTAGCCAATAAGTCTCACCTTTGGAGTCGACACAGCCACACTGATGTCTACGTAATCCCTGTACACTATCTCTTTGGTTGAATCATCAATGACTGGAAAAAGAAACGACAACATGATGAAGTTTAATATGGCAAGCTTAAACAAAGGATATATGAAGTTTAATATGGCAAGCTTAAACAAAGGATATAGAAATCACACAAGTCTAAACTCCCTAGTTAAAGATACTATAAATGGAAATAAACTAAAAACCATTACCATTGAAACACATGTTTGTTGGAGGCTACAAGTCACCCTGCCCACACTTCAAGTCAATGTTAATACACTGTCCAGTTTACCCATATTCCATCAAAGGCCAGAGATCTGGTTGTTTGGCCTATATAACCCATACAATATGAGCTGTTGGGGTTAAAAAGAGGATTCTTTGGTGGTCGAAGCTTACCAGCATTAACAGACGGCTGGTCCATCAAGGCGTGGGCTGCAGCTTTGACAAACGCAGACATGAAGCCAAGTTTGATGTTGTGTTTCTTTAGGAAAGCGTCTTTGTGGAGGGTTCTCAGTTCCTGGATGTTGCTTAGGGAGGAATTAGAAAGGCAGTTCTTGAAATACACACACACACATAAAAGGGTCATTTGAATGACCATAGCACAATTTCCCACTGTATAAAACGATGGAATGTCATACCTCATGTCCACCTCATTGAAAGTGGTCAGCATGGCACAGGTGTTCTGGGCCTCCTTAAGCCTCTGGGCGATTCTCAGCCTCATGCGGTTCATCTTCACCTGGTGGTGATAAAGAGAACTACACATTTGCAACGTGTCGCTCCGGTGAGGAACCATGGTTGAGTGGAATGTAGTCACGTGGTATAGGGGCGGGTTAGCACGAGGCTGTGGATGTTTCGGTGGGTTTTTGGAGGGATGAGGTAAAGCTCCTACCCTGCTTTCTGTCCTGGCTCCTGTGGGTGCTGCTGTGGGAGGGGTTGGGGCAGCTCGAGGTGCGGTTGGCTTGACAGCAGAAACTATAACACACACACACAAACACAGTGAGCTACTCATACATTACATTTAGTCATTAAGCAGACGCTCTTATCCAGAACGACACAGTAAGTACAGGGACATTCCCCCGAGGCAAGTATGGTGAAGTGCCTTGCTTTTCCCGGCATGTCCGGGAATCGACCGGCAACCTTCTGGTTGTTAGCACGATTCCCTAACCGCATCTGACTCGTATATATTGCTAATAAGAATTTTGAATGTACTAAATCCACATTTAGCAACGACTATTATTCCAATTGGCATTTAAGAAAGGTGTATGTGAGTGTAAATGCTGTTTGAAGACCTGTCTTCAGTGATGCTGAAAGATGTTTTACTGAGATGCTACAGTTGTCACACGGGGTCATGCCAAACCAAACACGCCTCGAGTTTGAAAGCGGGTTTGAGACCGTGGAGCCGATGACATACCGGGTTTGGCTTCCTTGGCTTGTCCTGGCACGGGGGGGAAGGCGACGGGGATGGCGACGGGGGTGGGAGGTGGTGATGCTGGAGGAGGAGGGGCTGCAGCGGCCACAGGGGCTTCTGCTGAGGCAGCAGTTTTGGCAGCACCGGCTAAAGACAAGCGTTCCATGAGGAAACAAAAATTACGTAAATATATTTACGGCCCTGAAATGAAAGACTATCCCCAGAGAAATCCCTTAAAGAAAGTGTGTGGTGGGGGGGGGGGGTCAGGATGAGGGGCCCATACCTCCTTTCCGGAGTTTGAAGAGGGGGTTTCCTCCCTCAACTCGCCCTCCGTCGGGCACCAGGAGAGCCTCAATCACTCCGGCTGCAGGAGAGGGTACCTGCACTGAGGTCTGAGGGGGAGCAACACAAACACCATGAGCGATGACACAGTGCACTCAAGAGTCGGTACAAACCATCAAAGCAGCCAAAAGCCATTGCAATTGAACAGTGGTATATATATATAGCACTGCTTGGATCCTTAACAACTATCCATACTTTTACTGATTTGAAGGGAAACCTCATTTTCCGAGTCATACCTTGTCTGTCTCAATTTCACACACCACCTCATCCTCACTCACGGAGTCCCCAACAGCTGAAGGAAAACCAGATTTATATGACAGTGTCCCCCCCCCACACACATATATATGAATCACTACGTAGAGATTCATTTTCATATGTTCTACATGTGTATTTGTCTACAGCCTACACCATGTAAACCGTTAGCTGTTACACTGAATCGTTCAGTAACAACAAAATGTGCATCTACCCCGCCATTCCTTCCGTCTCAGGTAACCTACCTTTTTCCCACCTCACATCCCCCTCTGTGACGGACTCAGCGAACGCTGGGGTGTTGACGGTGAGAACTTCGTCTCCTGTTCCAAAAAATTACGGACACAGGCGATTGTCTGATGACATTCGGAGCTACAGCTTTCAGAGTTACAGATGACGGGGGGATTTGCCAATGCTTACTGCGTAATGTAGATGTCTTGAAGTATCGCATTTGGAAGACGTTGACTGCTGACCTGGAATCACATCTGGGAAGGAAAACGTGTTTTTTTTAACAGGTGAACGCAAAAACTTTACAGTTCATTGACCCTGTGATAAATGGAGTCCAAGTTACACATAGCACTGCGTGATGAATTATATATCTACAATTTCGCGTGACAGCTGTATTGCTTTAGAAAGTGTTGAAAGCAATCAAAATGAATGCAGAATAATATTACTGATGTAACCATCGGATCTGTACACTAAGCAAGTATTGATGTCTATATTTCAAGACCTCAAAACGGCTATTGCCTAGATCTTCCATAAATTGTGCTCAAATTCTAAAAGGTATACAATTTTGTTCTGACATCATAACCTCCGCATCAAGTGTTTGACGCACACAAAATAAACCATCCAATGATGAACGGATGCGGACGAGCACTTACGGCTGGCCATTCCTGTAAACAAGACGGCTGGAGGCGGAAAGGCCTTGAAGGAAAGAATGAGGGAGAGAAAGAAAGAAGAGGGTAAAGGGGATTGTTGAGTCGGTCTCTCCTTGAGGGCGTGTGGCATAGGAGAAGCATCCCAGTGATGGGTGTGCTTAACCACTTACATGGCCCTTCAGCAACCTTGGCTACTCAAAGGGCATTGTCATCTTTTGTGATTCACACAGTCGAGGGGGCATACTTATTTATAATGAGGGAACAAGGCCTTAGATCTTGCATTAGCTCCAGCCTGCACAACTGGAACTGGGAGAAGTCCACTCACCTGATGCACTCCTTCGTATCAGTACACCATTTCCCTGGCATTAAGAAGAATAAAGAAAGAGATGAGTGTTGATTTAATTCATCAAACATCTCAATAGTCTATTCAGCGTAGCTGTTTCATCTTAGGGGTGCTTTTCTTCATCTCCCGCAATAAATAATTCAAAGAAAAAAACATTTTAGATATAAGGATTCAAACAGAGGTTAATATGCAATGTTTGACCACGGAAAAGGAAAATGATGACACTATCAAAAAGATCCACTGTGATTGGATTGAAGCAACGTATTCAAGGGCGGTAACTTATATCAATAGAAAAATACAACATGTGCCGTTTTAAATCAGTGTTCCAGATTTCTTTGAAAAATATCACAGGAGTTCAATAGCACAGTAGCCAGCCATTGATTCCTTTTGACCAGGGACAAGTAGTTCCTTGTACAGCAGAATTGCTTAGTCCAATAACATCCACAAACTAAAAACTTACCTAATGCACACACTACCTACAACATTTAATATCATACACTTTCAACATGGCACCCGTACCCCGCTTAGCTCTACTGACTTTTGAAGATAAGGTTGTGAATTTGTGCTCACTGGATGTGTCAACCGGAACTGTGCCCTAGCCTTACAGATTCACTAGCTGGTAGCTAAGGTTTCAAAGTATGTTTCTACTAGTTGGGTGTGTGACATTACTTGGTCTATTTCTGGTCGGGTGCACGACCCTCCGGAACTCAACAAAACATTAAAGGCCAGTCTAACTGGGTTACCAACTAGCTAGCCTGACAGCAATATTAACTCAACTCCAGATTCCTATCTAGAATGTAATATACAATAACTTAAGGGTACTGTTAGTAGGTAGTTAACCAATGTAAAATTCACATTTATTTGGCACTGTGAACACATGACCTGGATTCAGCTAGCCTAGACTAGCTAACAACTGAGTTTTTGACGAAAGCTAATGCTAGTTAGCCACTGTGTAGGCTCGAATGCTAGAACTCGGATACAGAACGGCCAGCACTAGACTAGCTCGTAGCTGCTATTTTACTGTGATAGAACAGCAGCTACTGTATAGCTTAGGAAACAAATGCCTGGCGTGACAACACCCTTACTATATGCACGCCGTCTAACTTAACTTGTACACATGAAGAGTCCACGAATTCAACGTTTCATGACTGCTAAGCGAGGGCACTCACTTTGCTACTACTGTACCTAGCAAGGGACTAGTGTCATTCTGCCCTTGGGTTCGGATGAGGCCTGTTCTCAGCCTAGTCATTGTATCGGGCATGACCAATTGGGGAGATTCAATTTATATTTACGTCTTACCTGACTTAGCGCAGAAAGAGAGCGCCCAAGTGTCCGTGACAAACATCGTAAATGTGATAGCATAGCAGCAATCGTATCGGTACTGATTAGATGCAGAGAGAGCGATAGGGAAGTGCAACTCCCTGTGTCAAACGCAGTCGCTAGCCAGGTTCCAACGCAAGGAAATGGGATGTACCAATATGGGCAGAAACGGAAGGGTAGATTCAAAGGTTCTAAATGCAACACTTCATTAACTATAATTTTTCAATATTACCAACAATATACTCACTGCCGCTTCCACAAATTGACATCGGTGCTCAACTGAACCGCAGTGCAGCACAATGTGGGTCACGGTAGCAAATTAGTTCTAAAATAGGAAAATATAAAGCAAACTTGACATGAAAACGGGTGAAACCAAAACGGGGTGTCTCTGAACGATGTGGCCACGCCCCCTTTCTAATATGGGTCTTTGGTTAGGAACAGTTGGACTGGAATCATTCTCGTATACAGCCAGCATCGATGTCGCGTCCTTCTCACAGAGCAACAGGTAGGTACATTCCAAGTCGAAACCCTCTTATTAAACGTAACTAACGAGGGCAGTGCATACTAGCAAATCATTTTATAAATGTAAAACTGGGATTAAATATATTTGACGGTTAAATTAATGTGTGCAATTTTGTTATTGTAACTAAATGTATTTGGAGGATGTTATTTTCTTATTTATTTACCTTTTATATACATCTTTTTATTTTATCTTTGAAAATGTCTCAGTACAATGCACAATTCATTCAGAGGATAACATTTGTATGATCTACTGTAAATGTCAATGTTTACTAATACATTTGTATCAACCACGTTTGACGCCGATTTGGATATATCCACTCGTAATACACATGTTGGATGGAATTCTCTCAACCTACAAACATCTGATATGAATGCTTCTCTCTACTTTGCAATAAGTAGTAATTCAAGACTTTTGGTCCAGAACATGCACTCCTCAAGCAAAATATATTTTGAAGACCATCCTGAGCATCCCACCCCTCTAAACCTTGACTCCTCTCTGTCTGCACACTCAAATGGATCCCTCATTTCCATTCTCCTAAGTAAAAACATTGATAGTAAAAGGACTCAGAGGGAAAACACAGTTTACCATGTTCGTACCCCACACTCAAATGTGAGTGAATCTAGTGTGGTGGAACTCTGCTACAATTCAAAAGGCGACACAGTGAAACCTTCACCAGCTGGGCATAACATGCTTACAGGAAACAGTGGAGCCCAAGACTTGCCCTTAGGTGACTGCCATCAAGCAAAGCGTGCCAGAGTGGAGAACATCATCAGAGGCATGGCAGGCTCGCCCGAAGGACATTTTGCAGATGAAAAGGAAACCGGGCACCTTGAGGAACTGGAAACCATTCAAGAAAACAAAACCAATGTGTTCCCGAATCAAGACGAAATTCACAGCGGAGGCAGTAGCAGTATAGAAGGTCAGACCCTGAAGAAGCAACTTCATACCATGCAACAACTCCTTGGACAACTCCATGAAAAATGTATCCAGGTGTACATGAGAAATGAGTGCAACGAGAAAGTCAGTGATGAAGCGAGCTCTACAGGTATGTCTGAAGACAACACCACTTGGAACACTGCGTCTCCTGAGACAATTACAAGTGAGGTGCTTACAGATCCATATCATGAGATAGAAATGTCTTCAGATATTACTTACCCTGGTTGGAAAAATATCAAACTGCTTGAGTACATCCGTTCCAAACCAGAAAAAGAGAAGAAAATTCTAGCAGATACCCTGAAGGATGAGCTTTCCAGGGCAGTGAATACAACTGTCGATTCAATTTTTAAAAACATTGCAAATACTGTACCCATGTCACCACCATTACAAGAGAAAGATAGCGAGACTCACAACAAATCTGAATACCATAATGCTTGCAAGCCGCCATCCAGCATTGAAAACTGCTTGAAAAGGTTTCAAGCATGCTCTGCAAGTGCAATGGGCGTCCAGCTACCAAACATTCAGACAGAGGCGCTGTCTTTGGTTGTTGAAAAGGCTTCCATGACAAGTCAAGTAAGAGTAAACATGAAAGGGAACAGTCAAGATCATCTTCATTCTTCCCCTGTTTACAGCCACCAAACCTTTCTGCAGGGAAATCAGTTGCTGGAGAATCTCAAACACAATTCCCAAGGTACATTTGAAGGACTACAATGTAAGCATCCTACCATGGGTCAGTCCACCATTGGATTAGTTGACTTACCTTGGGAGCCAGTCAAGGTCAAGTCCAAAGTGACATCAAGGCCTGTAAGAAGTCACCAAGCTCAGCCTTTGGCAATGGATCGTGTTGTTCTGGACAGATTTTGTGTACCTAATGTCAAGATGGAGTGTGGTACCTTGCAAAGTATGTTGAAGAACCACTCCTATGTGGTGAATGTATCCTTTGAAATTAGCATTATTGGTCCAACTAAACACGTACTTCTTACAATGTTTTAATGTAGCATTTGGAATGGAAACATTTGCATACCCAAGCTTTTGTTGTCTTCAGATATTAAATATCTTATTGAAAGAGTACAGTGCCTTCAGTGAGATACCTTTAGCCTTTAACTTTTAAGGCAAGTGTCAGATGAAAACCTTATTCTTGGCCCACAACTTCGTGATGTCTACTGCTGCCAGACAAAATAAAACAATCTATGAGGTCAGCTCTTCTATGCTGTCTGCTATCCCTACATGTATAGATTTATTACCTTATATATTGAAACAAGATTTAGAATTATATATTTACTTATTTGGTCATGCTGAGTTTATTGATAGCCTTAACACTTGTACATTTAGGAAGGTCTGACCACCAGCCATTTGAAAAAAGCTAAGCTGATGTTTTTCTACACTCGCTACCCTAGCTCTACAGTGCTGAAGACATTTTTCCCCGATGTACAGGTTAGTAAATTGCTTCTCAACATTTTGGCTGAGATCAAGTATTTTTTATGCAATTTTCCCCACAGGGATTTAGTAAAGTAAGTCTAAATTGACGTTGAAAGTATACAAAAAAAATCATTTTTTTTGGTCATTTTTTTTGTTGTTTCTTTACAGCAAATTGGGATTTGCTGGGTTGTACAGGATCTATAATTAAAGACTCAATTAATTGTGTAGCCTCAAGTACATATCTGCAAGAATTCAGTTTCAGTGAGCTCATACTCTTAACATCAACCCATGTGGTATAGTAAGGCAAATATTAATTACATTGCTATGACATTTCACAACATACCCCTTCCAAAATTCACTGAATGCATGAATGTGATCAATAATGCTTTATTTTTTGTTTTTTTATCTCGCACAGACAATTTCATCATCAATAATCTGTCTTCAACACTAAGATTATTCACTGTATATTGTGTATCCATAAAAATGACAAAACTAAAAGATATATATGGACAAATATATATTTGGACAATATCACATTTTGTAACCTCACCAACAGTTTAATTATCTTAACAACTCATTGTTTACTTACCCAAGCTGATTCTGTGTTCCCAGTTCACGCGCTGTATCACGTCTCAGCTCATCAAATGGTTCAGTAACTTCAGAGAATTCTACTACATCCAGGTGGAGAAGTTTGCCCGCCATGCCCTGATGGAAGGAGTCACTAATGTGAGAGAACTGACAGTGGGCAGAGACTCTGAACTCTTCAGAGGTCTTAATATGCATTACAACAAAGGCAATGACTTCCAGGTAAAACACCATCGTTCATACTGCAAGAATGGAGTATGCAATGCAAACGATACTGATGCCCTGATGACAGTTAACAATTTTATACTTGAATACCATCCATTGTGTACATTACATTATAGTTCACGTACATACAGTCAACATAAATCAATACATATTTGAGTAATGAGTATTTGTGTTTTGGAGCTGTGCCTTTAATTTTAGATACATTTACATTTTTGGTAAAGCAGCGGACGTATTTCAAGAGCATTTCACATATTGCAGCATCATATTCAAAGACTACTGGGGTAGCAGTCAATCCAATATCACCCCCCCCCCCCCCCCCCCCCCCAGGATCTGCAGTTATGATTTTAAGTCTGAATATTTTGTGCAAATTGTGTCAGTTTAAACAAGACACTTCAGAAATCAAGTCAATCACATACACATGAATGAAGGAAAATGTGCACACTCACATATTCCCCTTCATATTCCAGCACACACACTTGTAACGGGCACACATGCATATTCATAGTGTTATTGTTTTCTCATAGGTTCAGCCTGCTCTTTGTCTTTTGATTAACAGGTTCCTGACAGATTTCTTGAGGTGGCTGGTATTACACTACAAGAGTTTTACATTGCTTTATCACTGGCCAAAGACTCTGACCCATCCTGGAAGAAGGCAATCTATAAGGTAATCTGTAAATTGGACAGTGATGTGCCAAACGAGTTCAAAGCTCCCCTCACAACATAGTCAAATGCAGAGCTTAGAAGTCAAATTGGTCAAACTATAGAGTTTGATATGCTCTAAATGTACAGGTCCGTCATGTTTGAGAGAGGACATAGAATAGTTTCAATACAAAGTAAGCATTTTCAAGCACAAGTGAGCATACCTTTTTACATTTAGTCTATTCTTTTTTTTTTTTTTTATAGCTTTTTTCTTCTTCTGTATTTTTAACATTTAAAATGCTGTTTCATGTTATGAGGCATGAAACTCACATGCAGTTATCTGTGATTATCATAAACCAACTAGTTTAAATGTTTGGTATGCATTTTCATTTCAAGTAATCATTTTAACAAGGGGTTTTAGTTCAATTCCCCCAAAACAAGACATATTTTCTGCATAACGGTTCTTTGATGTGATCATATTTCTTCCGGGTATACATAGAGCAGTGCAGGTTTAAAACTATTTCTGATATTGCAGACATATATTTATGATTCTTTGTGGCAAAAAAATGACTTGACAACAAAAAAACCACCCCCACAAAAATAGTCTTTAATATGCAGTGTAACCACAACTGATTCTACAGAAAGGTTAGACCTGGATCTCGGACCGGATCAATTGAAACACTGATGTAAATTGTTAGTCCACTGTGTTTAACTTGCATACTTACCTTATGTTTCTGCATTGGCATTCAGTCATTCTTCTCAGATACAAGCTTTACAGAGTTAATTATAGTCTTGAACACAGCCGTATTCTCAAATATGATTCCTGACCGTCTTCTAATGCCCTGGCAAGAATAATGAATGATCATATCATTTTTTGTATTAAATATAAAGTGGTCCTTAATCCCTCTTGTATGTCAACTGGCAAGTGCTAGTCTTATTTAAAGCATTCTTCTAGGTATAGGAGCCGTACCTCTTCTGGTTTTGGAAATTATAACAGTATTGAGAAACACTGGTTTACTTTCACTCAGTGGCTTGGAAGACTCACTATCATTATCATGGGCAAGAGTTTCATACTGACTTACAAAGAACCTGTCTGTATTACATTGTTAGAATATCTATCAGTAGTGAGATACAGGTTACCTCAAAATGCCTAGTGACTATTCAGATATTTCAGTCATTTTTCTTTACCTTTTGTGGCATTAGGTCAATAACTACATTTATCCATTATGAGTTCCTCCAAAACTACTATTGCTCATTAACATTCCCCATTAAAAATATTTGAATCGAGCCTGCAAAATATATACATTTTACATACACTACACAAAACATGCAACTGTTTCTTCATGTTTCAAGTTAACAGAGTTGAACAGTGCCGTGTTTTGAAAATGTTCCGACTGGAATTAGGCAAAATATATGTAGTCTTTCAGAAACAAATTAATACAAAAGGTTAACCACAGTGATATATACGTTTTGTAGACACAAACATTTAAAGTACCAGAATTCCACAATCAGTGATATGGGGTGAAATTGATCACTATTGCAGATAACTGTACACAACTAAGGGAGAATATAATTTTGACTCATACCTAGCATGCATGTTATTATGTACAGGAGCTCAATCTTCATGAATGTATTTGAATATATCTGTATTCCATGAATGTAGCTCTTTCTCTGTGGTTCTTATTTTGTGAAGATTTGTAATGGGCTTGTGGGCTATTCTATGTCAATCTTTAAGACAGACAAAAAATAAGCATTTGTTACTGTCAATAAAAAAGGCCTATTTATATAAACATGTTAATAAACTATATTACTTTGTGTATTTTGTATTTAGGTAACATGGAGAATGCACTACAAAAATTTTAAGATTGAACTATAACATACAGTGCAGTGCCTGTAATACACAACAAATTCACCTTTTGCCATTTTGAAGACATCTGAGATCGTCATTATGGAAGGTGTCCACTCCCACCAGAACACAGTCAAAGTTGCACAAACAATGTCATGGAGTGGTCCAGTCAAAGCCCTGACCATGTTCCTATAGAAAATCTGCATCATGACTACTGAGGAGTGTAGATTGCTCCTCTGGTTACTTGAACAGAGCTTGAATGATAAAGCAGAATCAAATATTGCCCAATAGAGTTGTGCAAATTTGGTAGAGATTTACCCAAATATAGTTGTAGCTAAAATTGCTGATACACATGCTTCCTTCAAGGAATAACCCGAGGGGATATAGACTAAACCAACGTACTGTTCAGTACTTGATGGCGGTGGGTAAAGTATTTTAAAATTCAAAGATGCAGTCACACATTTTACTTTTAGTACTCACCGTGTGTCAAAATTAGGTTGGATTATCACAATCTATTTGGTCAACTAATGTTATCATCACATTGTTTATTGGCTTTTAATATTTTTGAGCATTATTGCCCATGAAACTCAGAAATTCACACAAAAGCTACATTAATTACCAATTATTGTCCTAATAAAGTCACAGGTAACACAGTAAAATCTGGAAACATAACAGCTATATGAAATATTGACAAAGATTGTATTTGTCACTTTGCAAAATTGAAATAATTAAATCAGTTGATGATTATGTCCCACCAATTTTGACAACTTTGAGCCACCAAAGTAAGGTTGCAAAAGGTGAATATTGTTTAAATGTGTGTAGACTGCAAGCATCGTACTGTCACGCCACTTTTTCCGTCTCTTCCTACTCAGTCTTTCTCTCTCTGCATAGGGTGTGTGCTGATCCCTTTTTTTGCCATCATAGGTCTTGGGTATCAGTACAGATCTCCATATAAGTGACAGCAAATTGTAGTCACACCTGGTTCACACTGTTGCATATTTTTTAGGACTGTGCATAGTGTTTCAATGCAACCCTATCTATGAGTGTGTTTTAGTCTGTCCATTTTCAAAATGGCCACAGGCACTTTGCATCAGAAATACGGAGGCAAACATTCTGAAAAGTTCAACTTTTGGGTCTGTACAGACGCTTCTGACCAATCAGAACACAGATGTTTCGAAAAAGAATTTTCCGGGGTACAAACAAGCATATCTTGCTACGCCCACCCTCTGCAGACAGATTTGTTAAATACATAGGCCTAAAAGGGAACAGTTTGTATCCCGGGGAATACTTTTTTGAGACATGTTCTGATTAGTCAAACTCATCTGTATGGACCCAATATTTGTGCTTTTTCAACTTTTGCACCCATCTCTGCATGGAAAACCCATATGCGGCCATTTTCAATCAAACTCACTCATACATAGCGTTGCATTGAAACCCGATGCACAGTCGGTAAAACATGCACCAGCGTAAAACAGACGTTAAGAATCCATGTTACAGACAGAAAAATACATTGAGGGCCTTTTACTAATGTACAAGCGCAAACATATTAGTACAAAGGATTAGCATTGAAACACACCACAGTCTGCGATAGGGAGAAAGTGGCTTAAGTTATATTGCCAAATCAGCATGTTGTATGCAGTAGAATGCAGAAAGACAAATGGTATTAAACACATCTGTACATGTGAACAATGCATACTTGTAATGCACATAATGCAACAAGAACATTTGGAGTCATGGATGATATTGACTGATACAAAAAGTTTGGTAAAAGAAAATAAATTGTGATGTGTTGTAACGTGCCCATTTGAAGAATGACAGAGAACTCTTTATGGCATAACCCACATGACAACTCTGGTGAGCTTCTCCAGGGTTTTTGTTTGAAACCTTTGTTTATTGGTTCTTAAAATAGCAGTAGTTCAAACAGGTAGACTCATACAGTATAAAACGAGAAGCAAAACTATCTGGTGCAGGAGTATACCAACAAAAGTAAAGTACTAGTAAAGATAAAGTAAAATTTGCTAAAACATTCAAAGCAATATCAAGAATATCTACTTACAATGCAGTTAGGTTCAAATATGTTAAACACTGAATTCACACAGAAAAGAACTACTGATTTCATGAACCTTGGGATCATAATAACATTCTTCACCACAGGAAACAAAGGTTCAGCATTTTCACAGTTGATACCTGCAGAAAAAGATAAGTGATTGAAAAGGATGCCTAAATGCACTGTCTAACTTAACATTTATAGAATAGAATTTTGTAAATATTTTTAAGTAGAAGATATTGAAAGTAAAAAAAAAAAAAAATCTTTCAAAAAGGTCAACCAGTTTCAACAGCGTTTGATTTAATAAATCATAAATTGAACATCTATTACCTGTCAGGCTCTTTATGAACAGTACTAAAGAAATCTGAGGAAACGGCGTATGCCACAGGATACACACATACCTGTTTGTATGGGAACAGGATGTGAATGATGTTCTCTTCTTAGAAATACTTTGTGCGGTTGAGAGCTCTCTGAGCCAGCTGGCCACTCTCATCGGTTATTTTCTCCCAGTCAGTCTGACCCACCACAAAGCCAATTGCTCTCTTTCTATCAGCATCTTTTTGTTCCTCAAGATCAGCCCACCGCACCTAGAGAGCAAAATGGCCAAGAAACAAACCAAGCAATCATTTGATGGCACAGTAAATGCATGCATATACTAAGGGAGCTGTCAAGATGCAGATAGATGCCAACAAAGCAAAGGAAATCATAGATCATACACTGAGTTATGAGATCCCCAATTAAACGAGTCACTATTTGTGTTGAAAAAAGGCAAAAAAACACTAATGATGTTTTGAGGAAACATGTTTACCCTTTTTTTTCCTGGTTCTGACATTCGGGTGGCATAGTCATCGGGCAGCTGGAGGAAATCCTCCATGCCTGCCATGTCCTCGCTGTCACGCTTCCTCTTCCCTCCACTCACTAAGCCATCCAGCTTGTCTGTATAGGAAAGATGGTTGTCCTGGTGATAACAAGTCTCAAGAGGAGAAAGACCTCCCTGATAATGAACTACCTTTGGATGTTACTCTTTTTTTCTACCCCAGAATGGTTGTCAATTTGTATGACCTTGAATGGTTGTCAATTACGCCCCTCTCTTAACTAATCAGGTCTAGATCCACAGTCAAACAACATACCAGTAGGATATACACAAATATACTTTGTTCAATTTGATCTTTAACAGAAAACATTTGAAACCACTTGCCTTGCAATACAACTTAAAGCAAAAAAAGCTCAACTTGTCAAGCTATGAATGACGAGTAAAATAGTCTTATGCCAATATGGCTTTCCCATATTTCTGAAGAATGTAAAATGTTTTCTAGCTTCCCATGTTTGTACTTTTTGCAATGTCCTTTTCTAATGTCCTTATTTGAACTTCAGATATGTTAATTACAAATCTGTCTACTTGTTCATGGGGTACGTTTTTCAAAGAGATAAAGGTCTTAAAATATACTGTGAATAAAGTTCTACTTTATCTCTAACATACCCCACATTATCTTTTTTCTCACATTTGTGTGCATAGCTAACCTGGAAATACTACTTCAGAAACAAGAAAATGTGTATATTGATATAGTGAATTTGTCAAACCTGGGTTTTAGAGTGATGCAGATTTGATTATGCAGCTTTTCTTATTAGCAGGTAACCGTTTCAAAACGATGCTATTGTGTTCTTAGGTAGCAACATAAGAGGTCTTAAGAGTTGCAACATGGCTACCTAATGTTTTCCTTCTTGCTGCTCAGTCAGAGAACAGAATTAAAGCAGTGCTAACCAGCTGGAGTTGCATTGTATGGCTTCACACAAGTGGACAGTGACCTACACGTTACTCAATGTAAGCACGGTCAGAGGTGTAAGTTTGTAGATGCTATATGAAGATGAGTGTTGTTACTATTTCACGTTGTTGAAAACTGGGTTTAAGACAAATGTCCACATAAACAAAGCAAAATAATGCAGAAATGAAGTAATCACCAGATGTCATCAGCATCACATATATAATAACTACAGCAGCAACAATAATTCTTACCAAGTTTCGCCTCAGAAGTGTCCATCTCCCATTTGCTTTTTGGAAGGTAACCCTGAATTATACAAAGACAGACTTAAACGGTTATTCCTCTGAGGGGCATGGGACAATGAGCCAGGGAAGGGAGGTAGAGAAAGAGGAAACAAGATTTGGGTGACCAGAAAAACAGTGCAGAGGATAATCAAACAATCAAGAACAGTTGCTGATGCACGAAACAAACATTCTATGAGACGTTGGCATGCAAACATTTCACGTTAGGACATTTTTCTCTAAAGTAAGGTCATGATCAAAGCATCTGGCGCAGGTATGACTCTTTGATACAAGCTACTGTATATTTCCACTTTTCTTTGGGTTGAAAACAAACTTCGATCAGTATCAATAAAGGAACTGTACTGAAAACGTAGATGGAATATGGGCCTTTGTGCATCTAAAAGGTCCTCACATGTGATAACAAACATTTTATTTGGTATTTTAATATTTTTTACATCTAAATTCATTTATAATTCCTCAAATAGTTGTATTTAAATGCACTTTTTACTGCCACTTCTTTTTACATGCCACCTATTGCTGACATGCCTGTTATGTTAGTTTCAGAGTAGCAATTTTATAAACACCAAGCTTGTTGCCCAACAGGTCAGCAACAGCTAAATAACACTGACTGCAAGATTAATTTTGATGGTCAATACCATCAACTTCAAGCAAATGGACTGAGCTAATGGCATGCCGCCCATCTTCAACTTTGCCAAACTGCACATACAGTAGTTTTACAATTGAATCCATTCATTCATCTGACTATGAATAATACTTTACTGAGTATTAAATTACCCATAATTTCCAGTATAACTTGGAAAAGCTAAAACATAAAAAAATAAATAAAAAAAACTTATATTTAGCGAGTTGTTGTTTGTGAACCATGTGAAGAAAGGAAATTCAAATGACCACCACAAGCCGAATTCTACCGAGGCAAAAACAAGATATTTTGTGATGAATGATGTAGTACAGTAGACCTACCGTGCTGTAACAGGTGTAATAGCTGTGTGCCGGGATGAACCTTGTTTGTGTATCAGTAGATTTAAGGTTGTGGTAGTCATTACAGTTTGGCTACTGCCACGCAAAACACTGCATTTCATCAACAGTGAAACATTGTGGTATCATGATTTGTAGCTCAAGACCTGGACAACATGCGGCAATTTTAGGCATCAAGAAATTCTCAACTGTAAAATACATTTCTTCCACAAAAGGTTAAATATGGTTTCCATCCATGAACAGATGCTGGGTATAGAATGGAGACAAAAAATATAGAGCAAAAAATGGCAAAGCCTTTTCAGACCTAGAATTGGAAGCAAGAATACAAAACACCTCAAAAGGTTTCACAAAATGTACCGTATTATCATTACTGTAGAGCCAGTCTGAGAACCAGTAAAATAGGTATTTTGTACAATAGGTCAATAAAACTCAAATAAAAGTCATTGTACAGAAATTATTTATGCTTTTTCAATTAAAACAACCTTATTAAGGAGTACCTTGCCAATAATGTATTTGAATCATAGAGCCAATCGTGTAAAAACCCTTTGCCCATCATATGATTATTACATGATCAGCAGATTTTACTGTAAAATAATAATGAAAACCATAATAAGTTAAACTTTTAACATACTTGTCAAACTGGTGTTTGGTCATACTGGTTTTACCTGGTCATAAAAAAAATAAAACATGAATTGAGTTTCCAGGTGGTTCTTCTTTTCATACATTTTTGTATTTCTTTTTACTTTTTTTCAACCAATTGTTTTGCCTTAAATGCAAAATGATATGAGTAGGCCATTTATTTCGACCAATTTGTTTTTCTGCCTTGAATGCTACATTTTACGAGTGGTGTCCCATTTCTTCCACCAATAGGCGTGGCTATGAAAGGGAACATTCGTTTTTGTAAATCACACCGCACTCCACGCATCCAACACACAAAATGGGGACCCTCTTTTCTGATGAACCATGACTATGTTTTTGTAGTTCTTTCAATGATCTTCATTTTCTTTACCTGTGATGTTTTTTAGGTTGAGGTTACAACAGTGCACCTTTTTAACAATGATACTTAGTACTGGTTAGTTTATAACAACAATTGTACCCCATCAAAGCCATGCCCACTGGAGGAAGGAATAGGACAAAATGCGTAAACTGTAGCATTGAAGGCCAAAAATATATGAATTGGTAAAAAAAAAATAGCTTAAGTTGTTTGAAAAAAAAAACGTCAAATAAACTTCGACAATTCATGTTCTTTATGACCACTTTCTGTATCTTTTTTATCACTGTATTCGCATTCTTCTATATTCTATATCAAATGACAAACATAACAGTCAAAACCCTAAACATGAAAGTATTGTAGGGTTAGGGTTAGCATTTTCAGGGTTCCCAATCAATTTTCCATAACTTTCCATTATAGTTTATATTATTTTCCATTAAAAAAATCGTATCGTAAGAAGTTTTCCTGTTTGAAATACCCAGTCAATGCTCGAAAGTATTCCTGAAAACTAACACTGATAATGTGAATAATACCAGCCAGTATGAATAATCATATTTGTGTGCAGAACTACTGCCATTCCTAAATCTACTTGAATAGTTCTGTGTGGTGCATGTTAGTAAACTGTCGCCAATAATAAATCTCCACCCTACCAAACTACTTCAAACTTACAGTCAGTGGGTCATTCCATGTCCAATGAACAAAGAAAAGTAGATTTCAACCTTCATCCTCTCAGAGATTTGAGTTAGAAACCAATATGGTAAGCACTCCAGCAATATCGTTTTGGAGAAACAACATTTCCAGGAAATTAAACTAATGGATGAAACATTTTATGTTTTAATTGTCAAGAATCCATATTTTTTAGTAGCCCTATCTATTCCATTTACAGAAATGATGCGTGGACTGGTAGTGTTGCTGTAAATATTAGCAGCTAAAGTTTTGAAAACCATTTTTTTTTTGCAATATGTCCAGCTGTCACATTATCTTGATTAATCCTCAGAACTGTTGCCTTATAATTGAATCCTGAAACTTTGAATGTCACAATACTATGCCATTAACGCAATTATAATTTAAATGGGTACATTTGCAGTATTACATCTTGTATGTCATTACTTGTTCTCAATGTTAGGAACTTGCATTGTCAAGTTGCTCTAAGCTAAATGCCACAAGTTTGTTCATTAAGGGGACTTATTTGTCAATATTTGCTCTAAATGAGTATAAGGAAGTATGGGTGTAAGTACTACAGCCATGCTCCTATATGTATTATTAGCCCAGTCATCTAATACTAAATTATCCCTACGCACAGCTCCATCTAATCATTATAACAATCTTTTGATTAGTCGATTAACGTTGTTTATCTTTTTACTGTACAATTCACAATGCCAACACTCATAGAAAGATTAATGCTGTTCTTCAGTGCCAAATGGGGTTGTTGTGTATGGTGTTCTCCACAAGAGGTCACCTCCAACCCAGGAATCACAACATTAATAATTAAGCTGTCTTTTTCATAAACTACATCAATCAATTTAGCTATGTTGGGTTCAACATAGTAAATATTACTACCTATGCAATACCAACAACTCAAAACTTACCATTTGGTGAAAGAATGCTTGTAGCACGCAACAAAATGTATCCATCTGCTATAGTTAAATGAACATAGCGCCTGCTAAAGCCTAATTTCAAGTGTCCCGCTCTACCATCTTAAGAAACATTTTAAATACCTACACATGATCGTACAACTGTGGAAAACGGTCATTTCAGCAATGCGAACTACACAAAGTGCCACATTACTGGGTTTCAGTCAGAAGTGTTCACTTCCAACAGATGGTTTTGGTTGCTGTTGCTTTAAGCAAATACTTGACAATTCTCCTGAAAACTAAACCCTCTCATGAACCATTTACCACATTTCCAATATTCAAACTTTTTCCGGATTAATGTATGGCAATTCAGCAGAAATCAAATTTTAAAAAAACTACCACAAAACATTGACTTAATTTTTGTTACCACACTTACCAGCCCTTGTGTCAGTTGTTAATACGCAATGAATAATGTGTAAACTGCATTTTGATCCTGCCTGATTGTTGAGTTTGAGACCACTTACAGAAACTATTTCTGTTAATTAAGATGTCAACTGCTTTCTCAATAGTTTAGCTCCTTGTGCTTGGAAATCTTCCCAGATATTGCACTTCTACAAATTTCACTGACCCTAATGTGAGCATCCTCAATTACGTTTTTGACACACAGCAAATACCAGGAATAATGGGTTTGACAACTATATGGCTACAAGAGCATGCAATCTTGATCCTACCAGATCGCTTTCTTCCTCTTCCTCTTTCTTGATCTCCTTTGGTTCATCATCAGGATTGAAATCCTCCATTTCAACCTTGAACATGAAAGCATCCAATTACCTTCAATTGAAACCCATGGCATGCTGAAAGTTTAGAGGATCAATAATGCTCCTGAAACTCCTTTATATATTGGCATATAGGAGAGGAAGATGCATGTCCACTTGTTAACTTCATTGGTTGCCCAAGATTTCATGACATGGATACTGAACTAAAGCTAGTTTTGTTGATCATTTATGTTTACTGATCCTTTTAGATTAGGTGAAGTCATTTTAGGTGAAATGTAAACCATATATCATATAAACCAGTCTTGACGTATAATACCTCTTCAATGGCGGCGTCCTGAAGCAGGGACCTCACATCCAAACGAACCATATGCCGTGGCGAGGGCTCCCAGTGACTTAACATCTGTAGGAATTATATTCAATGAAAACTACATGCTTTAAACTTGCCAAATTTGCAAATGTGCCATCAACAGATGGTGACAGTATACAGACCTTGCTTATGTCCTTCAGTGTGCGTGCATGGACATTTCTCTTCGCACATGTCTGATTGTCCGCAGTGATTTCAGCAAGGTACACCTAGGGAAGGATATATATTTGACTCGTTAACTCAGGGACTTTTTTTGGGACGTCTTATAATATTTAAAATCCTTCTCCCCCTTTATTTGACTATGGCATTCACACATGCAGCGGCGCGACAAAGCTACAAGCAGAAACACATTGTCAATGAAAATCAGGATTGGGGTTAGAGCCGAGGGGGGGTTTTGGGATTTACAAAAGTTGAGAACTGTTAAACTTTTTGTGAAGCTGAGGCACGTTAACCAACCAACTGCTCCCATATCGAAACACGTCATGTCCAAATGATTGCAATCTCCAACCGTTCCAGTGCTATGTCATATATTTTTGTATGATCAACGAGATTTACACAAAAACGTAGTATTGGCTATTGTCATCTTGGCTTTCGTCTGTTTTTTGTAAAACAGACAATGACAATCCAATCGAGGCCGTTAATAACTAACCAGTGTAACTCTAACTACCTAGCTGCACATAGGTTCCACTTTGTCAACATCCCTACAGAGATTTGATATCATGCTAGCAGTGTTAAAGAACGTTAAATCTGTGCGCCCCGCCTGTGCATATATGAATGCCATATTACATATTCCCATTTAAAAAAGGCACAATCCTGTCCGTTTTCTTTAAGAATTTGAAAGAAAAAACAGAACATATAGAGTCCAAATTGCTCACCTCAAAGCCTTTTGTTTTGGCTGCACTCCAGAACTGGTCAAAATGTTTCACCTTCTCGTTAATAGTGTCGATAATGATGAAGGGGAAAAAGCCATCATCCAGGGTTTTCTTAAAGGTTTTAAGCATGCTGCTCCGATACGTTTCTTCCATCTCTGGCTCAAACTCGTATTCAAGCACCTGGAGAAGGAAGTGGTGTTGAACATGTTTATGGTTCACATTAAGGTCACCATTTGTTTATGTACGTAATTTTGTCACTAGCTAACATCCATGCATAATACCAATAATGCATTCACAAAGGCATATGAATCTCAAGCGCATTAAAGGCATATGAATCTCAAGCGCATTAAATGAATATACGACAACAGAAGTGAAAAGGTTCCCACCTTGTTTTTGATACGTTTGCCTGTATCCGGGTCCTTCTCTACCTTTTCCACTTCAGTCATGAAGTAATCATCTAAACCAAGCACTCTCGGTGGGGCGCCTCCACACTCTACCTCCTTGTCCTTAACAAAGCAAAAAATATGGAAGCTTATCAAGAGTGACAGTACATTGTTTGAGCTTTTACTGAGAATTACTTTGCTAATTTGTTTTGATGATCCATCAACGTCAACTGACACCTATTCAGACATGAGTGAATGCCGGGCTGCTTGTTAGACTGGCTCTCCGAGGGCAAACACCTGTGTTTACGGTTCCTTCCAAGGAATTCCAACTTAATTCAATTCAACAATCCAATGTCATCACATCATGGTTGTTGTGACTGTTCTTCAAAATTGAAAACCAAAAACATTTATTTAACTCACCCTGATGAGCTTGGCAACATGGCTTTTCCCACTTCCTGGAAGTCCTCTCATTATGATGACAATCTGGGGAACAACAAAAGTGGTTATAGAAATGGTACCAGTCATGTCGAGACAGCATGTGTGTGACATGTTAAGCCACCGAGAGCCAGCCGTCATTCGCACCCTGTCGGGACGAGAAGATCTGCCAGGTGGTTTGAGAAGGTCCTCCACGTTCTTGATCTCTGGTTTCTTCTCCACCCGCTGGGGAGCAGGTTGTGGTGGAGGTAGTGACGGGGAAGGGCCAGGACCTCGCTCCTCGGGGTAATTCCTTCGGTCACCTGAGACACAACGCAATCATCATCACTCACACCCTGACCATTAGCTCTGGGGCCAAGAAGAAGTGCACCTATCCATAATAAGAGGTAGTGCCTGACGTACTATATGGTGAGGAACCGTGGTCATAGCGCTCGGGCCCACCGCGCTCATATGAGGGTCTATCGTATGCAGGACGTCCGTAGGTCTCCTCTTGATCTCGGCTGCTACGGCCTTCTCTGTCCCGCATGTCCCTCTCACGATCTCTATATCCAGGACGCGGAGGGGGTCCTGGAGGTGGCCTAGGCAGATGATGGAGGAATGGTTAATTCAGCTACTCAGCAACAAGAGGGATTTCCTTTCTCAGACCATCACATGGTTCTAACCATCTGGACTAATCACACAGCACAATGTGATATACTACCTTTCTTCAACAACCATGGACTGTTTGCTTGAAGCAACAAAAAAAAAGACAAAAACAAATGTTACACTGGGGCCAAGTTACCCCAGAGAACATAATCTGTGGTTCTGTTAAAACCACAAAGTTCTTCAGTGTTACCTGTCATCTCTGGGGGGGTATCTCTCCCTATCGAATCGTTCTCTTTCGTAATCAGGAGGCGGCTTCTCTCTGTACATTTCTCTTTCTCTGCTGTACTCCCGACGCTCCATGTAAGGGTCAACCCGCCTTTCGTAATATGGATCTCGGTTGTAAGGATCTCTTAGGTCTGGGCAGAAAAGAAAAACATTTATTTTAAATATTGAATATGCTAAATGAATAAATGTACACTTACATAATGTACTGCCACAGTTACTCCTATAGAAAATTATTATTATTTCTGGGGGAACAAACCTTTATCATAAATTCTTTCTGAAGGAACTGGATCCGGCCTTAACACAATCCTCTCACCGTAAGAAATACGTTCCACAGTTGCACCTGGTTCTGAAAATACAAACAGGTTTCAAGTTTTGGCTAGCATCCAAATTGTGTCTTCCTTTTTAATGCCCCCCCACCCCGCCAATGTTCCATACCATGCCCATGCCCGTAATCCACTGTTTTCGGAATAATTGGTGGTTTGGGAATAGGTGGCGCAGATGACAGGTAACTTGTATTTGAGTAGGATTCACTGGAAGCTAGCTGTCCAGATCCAACCATAGTAGCCTGTTATGAGAAAATAGAATGTTACATATTCAGAAAAAACTACCAATGTTAAATAAAAGTTTTTATTTTTAAGAATAAAAACATAACTGATATTTGAAGCATCACTGATGTGTGTCATTTACCTTCAAGGCGCTCCTCACTTCTGGAGGAATCTCTAATCCCAACAGACCTGGAGGTAAATCAGGTGTGGGTTCAGATGAACCAAGTTGAGCTTCCCCTCCGGGGCTCTTACCTTCCTGCATTTCTCTAATCCCAAAAGAGACAACACAACAGACTGAACTTCCTTGTGCATGTTCTACAGTAAGTATCAAAATGAATCCGCAAGTGGGGCTAATAGGAACAATGCAACGTACGTGCAGGGTTTCTTCAGATTACGGTGTAAATAATGTTATGATCTGCATACTATATTATATGTGGTTTGTAATGAAACAGAAACATGTCATTACCTTATCAGCTTGAGCTCTTGCGCAGCTTTCAGGATGATTTCATGCTGCCGTTGAGAAAGAGCTAGTATGCCAGAACTGACTGCTTGCGGCGTGGGTTCTAGGGGGCTCTCTGGAACGTTTCTGAGGGGTACAGACTGCGGTGGGGGTGGGGGGATATCCAAAGACTCTGATCTGTGATCTTCGAAATGGGGTCTCCGACCCTCAAAGTCTGGGGGATACCCTCTCTCCTGTGGGGGTGGCCTTGCGGGTCTTTCCCATTCGGGAGGGGGTGGGTAGGGTGGGTCCTCGTGTCGGTAAGGTGGCTCCTCGGGATACTCACGTATCCTGAGCTCTCCTCTTCCCCGCTCACCCCCTTCGTACGGATATGGACGCTCTCGCTCCTCCAGCCATTTCTCCTCCCGGAAGTGCTCTGGTGGCCGTGGCCCGCGAGGAGGGAAAGGTGGGTAGTCCCTTTCGGAATGTTCTCTGTCCCATTCCCCGTGGGGCTGGTAATAGTCTGGATCCCGCTCAAACCCACGGGGATGATAATTGTGGGGGGGAGGCCGTCCATACCCATCGTCCGCGGGCCCGAATTCCTCACTGTAATCCTCGTTGTACCCCTCTTCCAGTTCTTCTTGGGGTGGAGGCGGGCGCCTCATGCCCCTGCCCATTCCTCTGCCCATTGGCCGATGACCCATAGGTCTCCTCCTCATGAGGCCTCTATCCATCATTTCGTGAGGTGGGGGAGGGGGGCCTCTGGAGTGGGGGGGCTGGGGCCAGCCGGGTTTCCTCTCAAGCTCTTCGTGGTAAGGAGGGGGCCTCATCAGGGGCCTTTCCATGTCGCACGGTGGGGGGCGTCTCATGTCTCTCTCCATGTTATGGTGCATGGGTGGTCCTTGTGGGTCGTGCCCACGATGGATGGGTGGCCCATGAGGATCCACTTCAAGTCCCTGGTCCATCGTGTCATGCAGAGGAGGCGGCGGACGCTTCATACCCATGTGCATGAAGCCAGGACGACCGCGAGGGGGACGGCCACGGCCAGGGGGGAATGGAGGTCTCATGCCTCGAATGGGAGGCCTCCTGTCCGCCATCCAATATGGATCCCCTTTTTCCCAGTACTCCTGGGCCTCTGGCTCTTCCCAGTGCCCTCCACCCATTGGATGTCCACCTCTCACGGGCTCTTCATAGTATTCTTCTTCTTCCTCTTCTTGGTAGTGGTGCTCCTCTGGAACCCACCTTTCCTCCTCAAGGGGTGGTTCTTCTGACTCTGCTCCGCCGTGTTCCTCTAAAGACGACTCCTGCCATTGGTAGTCATCCTCTTCTACGTGTAGCTCCTCGTGTGGTTGTCTGTAATTGTATGACATCTGGTCGACCTCCTCTTCAAACGGAACACGGTTGGGATTCAACCCATGAGCTGGGCCTTCCGGGCCACTGGGTATCCCTCCACGGCCCCTCATCCCCCGGCCCTGGCCCCTGATAGGTCCTGGTGGATGGCCACGTCCCCTGCCACGAGGCATATCAGGCGGAGGGATTGGCTGACTAGGCATGTCTTTTCTTGGAGGCCCTGGTGGCCCCTGAGGCTTCGGCCCTTGCTGGGGTCCGGTATTGTTGAGATTTTTCTGCGCTGGCCCATCCGTGTTGAGGCCGCTCTTGATTGGAGGCGTGTTCTTCAGAGAAGCCGGGGAAGGAGTCGATACAGCAGGAGGAGTCTCTTTCTCATTTTTCATAGCTTCATTACTCCCAGGTTCCCCTTTCTTGGTTGGTTCAGGTTTTACTTTGGAGGTTTGAGGAATGGGGTCGTTTTGCACAAAAAAGCCACCTAGTGTGTCCATGGTGTAGTCTTCTTGCTCTACCTGTTTTACATTCATCAGTGAAGTTGGCAGTTGTTGCCCTGCTGGTTTGGAGGCTTGGAGTGTGTCATCCTTAGTCACAAGGGGTTTAGAACCAGGTTCTGGTTCAGGATGAGGACCTGGAGGATGTTGTCCAGGAGGGTGTTGTCCCGGAAGATGTTGTCCAGGAGGATTTTGTCCAGGAGGGTGTTGTCCCGGAGGGTGTTGTCCAGGAGGATGTTGTCCCGGAGGATGTTGTCCCGGAGGGTGTTGCCCAGGAGGGTGTTGTTGTTGGGGACCAGGGTGCCGTTGCTGGGGACCAAGGAGTCGTTGCTGGGGTCCAGGGGGTCGTTGCTGGGGAACAGGGTATCGTTGCTGGAGACCAGGGGGTCGATGTTGGGGACCAAGGGGTCGTTGTTGGGGACCAGGGGGTTGTTGCTGGGGGCCAGGGGGTCGTTGCTGGGGAAAAGGGGGTCGTTGCTGGGGAAAAGGGGGTCGTTGCTGAGGTCCAGGGGGTCGTTGAAAAGGTCCAGGGAGTCCATGCGGGGGTCCAGGTGGTCGTTGCAGGGTTCCAGCTGATTGTTGCTGGGGCGGTTCAAAGCGAGGAGGAGGGCCCTGTCTTGGAGGTTGTTCAAATCTCATATGTTGCCCAAAACGTGGAGCATTTCCTCTCTGAGGATGATCAAATCTCTGCCTTTGATCAAATCTGGGGGGTCCTTCAAAGCACTGCTGCTCAAACCTTGGTCCATTTCCTCTTGGACCATCAAATCTGTAAAATATAAAAAATCTTGTAAGAATCGACTGAGAATACATTTTACAATGCAATAAAGAGAGCACTACCCAAAGTTGCAATGGAATTCATGAATTACCGTGGGCCTCTAGGGTCTTGGTAGTGCGGTGGCGGACCTGGAGGGGGGCCAGTTGGTCTCGCACCTCTCACAGCAGGTCCTTCTCCTCTAACAGGCGGTCCAGAGGAACTGTAGGGTTCTGACTGTGGCCTTGGTCCAGGTGGTCCACCAGCTAGTCCCCCAGTGGGAGGTGGACCCGAGGCCCCTGGTCCAGTGGTGGCTATAGCCTCCATACTAGACATAGAAGGGCTGGCCATATGTTGCATTTGTGCATCTGGTCCTGGGGGTGGGTACTGTCCACACTGCCCCATCACTCCACCACCAGTGTACTGGCTGCTGCCATAAGGCACCATGGTTCTGAGGGTGCTCACCCGCTCTTGCAAGTGGGCATGGGTGGAGTTCATTTGCTCCTGCCACTGCTTCCACTGATGTTCGTAGTCTTGCAGCTGGTCTTTGTGCGGGTACGACTGAAACTGCTCGTACCATAGGTGGAAGGTGCGGTCCCAGTCCTGGAAGACAGGGGCGAACTGCTGCTGCTGCACCTCGTAATGCCTCAGCTGCATGTCAACAGGCATCGTCTGGACCAGAGGATGATAAAAGTTATGGAGAGCTAGGACCACCGTGTCACAGTGCTGATCAAACATTTAACAGTGGGAAAAACGTAAACGGCGCTACCTGTAGATGTGATGGCTGCTGAATCAGCTGCTGGTACTGCTGCAGGATCTTCTGCAGCTGCTCGTGCTGCTGCATGAGGGCCTGGTACTGGATGCCTGCCCTCTGCTGCTGCACCTGTTGCCACTGGGCCGCCGCAGCCTTGAGCTGCTGCAGGCGGGCCGCTTCTTCGGGGTCCTGAGAAGTGACTTCTGGCTGCTTGAACACACAACGAGGGCAGAGCGGATTCAATGTCATCGTTTAAATGGACCCTAGGTTTCTGTGTGAAACGTTCACACCAGCATTTCCCTTATGGACAACGCAAACGGAACGGAAAAATAATTAAACCACACAAACAGGATTTAAAAAAATAAATAATTGGAGACACACATAGAACAGAATATGAATTAGATTGCACATGAAAATAAGTTAATATGGATCTTGGTCTCGTGCTGAACTGTTATAAACAGTCATATCCCATTTACCAAACGTCTACAAGCCTCAAACAGAACAACTTAAAAATAAATATATTCATAATCTTTCTTGGCAAAATATTCTGATCTAGCCACATTGTTTTTATGTCAATATGTCAATGTCTAGTGTCCAACCATGATCTTTGATCTCCTTATTCAGAGTAAGAGCATTGGTGTTGAGCATTAGGGGCAAATATGATCTTTTTTTATTCTTACCTTTTCCTCTGGTGGAGGTGGAGGAGGGGGCTCCTCTTTAGGAGGTGGGGGTGGAGGAGTACTTTTTGGAGGTTCGGATGGGGGTGGAGGATCAGGCCCTGATGGCTGGCTTTTAGGGAGTGATGGTTGACTGTCCCCCTGGCTCTGATTCTGTTGCCCTTTCTCATTTTTCAGCCTCTGCAAATTTGCAAGGTGCTGCTTGTACCAGTACTGCTGCTGCTCCTGAGATTGAATAATGACATGGACATCAGACACACAGCCTTCACAAGGAGGGAGATGCTGGTGACTAAATGAAGATGGGAGTTACAATAGGTACAAGTAAGCCAATATGGTAATAATGGGCCCAGTCTGACCCTGTGTTGTTCTGTGCATCTGACAATAAGACTTTAACTTGAAACGTACACCTAGCTTAAACAGACACAACCACTGCAAAAAGCCTCAAGTATGAATACAACTCATAATTCCTTGTTGATATGAAAAGTAACTGTTCAAATCATACTCTCCGGACCTGTTAAGCTCAACAGAAACTAAACGGATGAGGCCTGCCATTTTATTTGTGTTCTTTCAAGGACGTCATCACAGGCGAGCACCACTTCATGTGAAAGCACATGCAAGATGTTACCTGCAATGACATAGACGAAAAATCGTGTTTTTCCTCCTCAGGCGTGGAGGAGTTGGCCTGCTCTTTAGGGGGAGTCAGTTCTCTCTTGTTTACCTCTTTTGATGTGGGAGCACCATTGTTCTGGGTGGTCACCGGTGGTGGTGTTGGCTCGGGTTGAGGAGGCTGTGCCTCCTTGGTCTGTGGTGGTGGCGGCTGGGGTTGATTTTGTTGAGGTGGACACCTCATTGACTGGGTCTCGTCCTGGAAGTAGGATGGTACACCGGGACCCATGTCAGTGTATCCGGACACTTCGCTTTGCCATGGGCCGGGGCACCCGATCGCAGAACCCCCGCCGTAAGCATTGGCATCATTATTGTGGTGCAGCACAGACTGAAGCTGTTTCTGATGAAGTTGCTGCAGCTGCTGCATTTGCTGAAGATGCTGCTCCCGCAGACTCGAAAACAGAGAACTAGATGGGGGTGCTTCATATCCTCCAAATCCTGCTACCTGAGGAGACGGGCCCCTGACCTGTTGGTCTCTGGGCCCACTAAAATTCTGCGCTGGTGGCTGAGACCCACCGTAATTACCCCAGGAGGGATACATGCTCTGAAGCTAGCAACGCGCAGGCCTTTGTGCTCACATAAAGCCGGTGTTCTCTAAACTCAACAATCAACGACTCTCATCTATCATTGAAATTATTTATTTTTACTCGTGCGAAAGAGACCACAAGCAATCGTAAATTTTAAACTGGTTTGCTTAAAAAGTAAATCCCTAAAATTCGACCCATCTGTTTTTCGTTGTCCGCTACCCTTTGCTTACAAGCTAGCCAGCTAGCTGCGTGGAACAGGAAGCTGCGTACTCTAGTGAGGCTGTGATTGGGGCTGGATGTTGCTACGTCATGTCCACGTGATTTCTGAAACGTACACGTTTTCTTTATTTCGACATTACGTTAAAGTGGAACTGAATCGAGATTAAACACAGTGATATTATAATAGTATATACATTTAATGACATAAAAAATGTATAACATACAACTGTATGCCTTATTATATAAATAATGAATATCTCTAGCGTGCAAATTATGTACTTAGGAAGAACCGGGCGCCGCCATGTTTAAATGACGTATACAGCTGACGTCACGAAAATGGTTGCTCTCAATTTCAACCCGCCAAAATGCATAAAAAATTGAAGATCAACTCATAATTCCTATCCCTGATCATTCTATGGCGTATGCTTTCGAATCAATATGTAATTATGTTCCCGCAGTTGTTCCATGATGCAGAAGATGTGGTTTTGTCGGAAGATATGAATATAGTTGACACTGACAGGTTGAACAACACCGAGTGGTGTAACGTTACTACTTGACAAGTAGTAGGCCTACATGTCGTAAATGCACGACAATGCCATGACAACATCGACATGATCAAAGAGGCAGACCTGCATGACCTGGGTGTTGGTGGTCCACCAAAATCATCGTGCATCATTGAGCACAGGCTCTTCCCCATGCTGTGTGAAGAGAAAGACCTTAGAGGTGGCCATGCTTTCCCTGAAAGATGTTCCGGTTATATGGTTAGCATAGGATAATATGTGTTATATATTTAGTATACTGTTTTGTTTATTATTTGGTATATTTAGGAGAGGGTTAGTATATTATATGTTAGCTTATCATCGGTGTAACTTATGATCTGAGTACTTATATTTGGGAGGACAAACCCGTTGGAGTGTTTTTCCTGAAATACGTTTTAATAGTTATTCCTGGGGAAATTATGGAATTAAATTATTAAAAAAAAATTAAAAAAACTTTCTCTCCATCAGGTCATTCCCTAGAGCCAACCATAGACAGCATAGAATTCAGGGTAATGATGTGGTCCTCATAGCACTCAAAAAAATCTCTCATCTCCTGGGTCTTGCTTATAGGCATTCAACGCAGCGCAGCACCCTATGGAAAAAATCAACGATGTCATCGCGATTGGCAATTACAAATAAGGCCTGCAGACTGATCAAAATGGTTAGAAGTTACACCTTCATATTCAATCACAAAAATTTAAATGTCACGCTCTTATTCGCTGCCACACCATTGACCGTTGGCTAAGAATGGCGCTTTGCCGCTGTTCAAAAGTTGCACTCAATGCTTCCGCCTTCCGGTGTAACTGACGACCTTGACCTTTCATACATTTCATTCATACAGACCCTACCAAAGCCATAGAAAAAAATTTCTATGGCTCTGGGCCCTACCTTCTGAAACGCTCTTACATTCGCTATTGAAACACTCTCACGGTCACTACTGACATTACTTGTATGAATACGTGTGAAACGCTTGCACATCCTCATGTAAGAGCATACATAGGCCTACATATAACTGAAAAACGTATACATTCACATTTGAAACATTTATACAAATATATGAAACACTTGCACATGAATCTAAACTTTTTACATCTTGGTAATCATATGCAAGAGATTCAGTTATGAATCTATACGTGTTCAACAATATATATATACATATATATATATATATAGGCCCTATATATATATACATGCATTTTTATATGTGCATGCATGAGTGTTTCAGAGATACGTATAAATGTTTCACTTGTATGCATCTAAGCATTTCATATGTATGTGTATATGACACAGATGTATATATGTATGCGTGTGTATTTCTCATATGTATGTGTTAGTGTTTCAGACAAGTATGTATAAGGTTTTATATATGAGCGTGCATAGGTTTACAGAGTACATATGTATGTTTGAGTGTTTCAGTAGTGAGTGTGAGAGTGTTTCAATAGTGAATGTAAGAGTGTTTCATTAGTATGTGTGAGAGTGTCTCAGTCGTGAGTGTGAGAGTGTTTCAATAGTATGTGTGAGAGTGTCTCAGTAGTGAGTGTGTCCTAGACGGCCCCTCATATGTAAAAGAGGACAGCGACTTTGGATGTAGCCTACTTTAACATATTAGCTGATTAGCCAGTACAAGTGAGATATGTATACAGCTACGTTAACAAACCTCTTGTTTGTAAAATATGTCGTCTTTAATAAGATGGGAACACATCACTTAAACAGTTCTAAAACGTCCGACACGCCAAATGTTGTCACTGTTTGTCAGGTGTCCCTGAAGCTCAAATTCCGAGTCGGAGTTCCATGAAGCTTTCCATTGCAGTCAATGGGCACTCATCTGGCATAAACTCAAATATCTCAAAAGTCGCAACTGGAAAATGTTAACGGTTTCACAGTCCTGTAGAGGAAATTTTCCTGAACAGATTGACATCAAGTGAAGGATATGGCATTGAAGTTCAGGTTAGTAGCCAAGGGTGTAAAGACCACTCGGCTAATTACAGACGTCTTAAACTGTTAAAACCCCAGTGCCACATACGGGACGGTATTCACACAGGCATTGGCTCTAATTTGAGTGATAGTTTGTTTCATCAATTGAAAAACTGATCTGGGACTTTTTACTCAAGTAGTTGGGGTGCTAGCTTGTGCTATAGCTTCCTAAACAATTCTGGAATTCCACATTTTGAGTTTTTTGTGGATTTGCTTAAATAGTGACACTACATCTGTGTTGTGTAGTCTCAAATATGCCATATTACTTTGCTTAGGAAACGACTGTCATTTATACTTTAAATCACACACTAGACAGACACTAGTGCAACTGAAGTGATGGTACCTATACAGTACACATTTCTAGGGAGTAAGGTACCTCCTCTTCTAAGACACAAGACAGGTGTTGTCAACACCTACAACAGGCCTACAGCACTGATAGCAATCTTTTGAGAAATATTTAATAAAGCAAAGGCATAATGAGTGAGTAGGATACATCAAGGGAGGAGGTTGATTGAGATTTGGGCTCAGAGACAATATTTTGCCAGACATACAACAGTTGATAACATGGATCAGTGCAGTAAGACAAATGTAAGCATATACACGCCATTTTCGTAAAACCGGTTGCCGCTTGAGGGGTAGGACTAGTGAATAATAATAGTGAATGCCTTCTATCCTGTAAAATGTGTTTGTACAACCTGGGGCTGTACAATAACATCCCCCTTTGCATCTTTTTTTTTCTGGTTCGTTTGAAGCCATTTCTACCTCTGTGTTGTCAATCTGTCAGTGTCAATCTTGATGACTGCTAGCCACAGTACCTAACCATTCTCGTGACGTCACAGACATGACGATTCAAATATGGCCGCGCCCTGTAGTTAAGTAGTAAAGTTTAAAATGTTTTTATTTACAAATGGAACATTTTGCTCTTTTAGTTGTCAGATAAGGTTTTGTGATCGGATTTTAACAACAATATGAGCCGTAACATACATAATCTTGATATACAGCATGCAAATGCAGCCAGCTCAGGGACTTTTCTTTTGGCATGATGTCACAGCTTTGCTGCTGCACACAATGGCATTCCACCTAACAGGAATTCGGGATGGGGAATGAGGACGGATTTGAATCTGGCCTGGTCATGCCTCCTGCATGTCTTCCCCTCTCTGTACCTTGAACTGACTATCCATTAAGTATGAAAATGCCAAAAATAAATCTTAAAAAATCTAAAAAAAAGTCATAGTTGGCCTAAAAAATACTGACCATGAAAATGTTGTTTCTTTTAGTCTTTGAAAGTTTTATGACACACAGCAATGCACACATAATGTACAATAAAATCACCTTGTCATTGGTTTCTTTGTCCACAAGGGGGAAACACCGATCCAGTATCTCCATTCAGTTGGTCTCAACATTTCAAAACGTTGTTAATAAAAATAGTTTATTAATTATACTAGATACCCTAGCCATTTTAACATATAGTGTTAAGGGCTTCTTCAATTTTACTTAATTAATTTACGACTGCAGAATTGCAGAAATATTTACATAAATCAAAAATTTGACAATAAAAACGTTTTAGTAAGCATATACTGTGCACCTTTTTATGCCCAGTTGTTGATGCCCAGTTGCTAACTGCATGGCCCTAGGGAGATTATCATCTCACCTAGTAGATAAAGGAGTGGGAGGAAGAAAAGGACATGGAAGGTTAAAGGCCAGTGTCTTTAAATCGCCCTTCAGGACTGGCACCCCTCAAGGTCCTGAGTTTTTTTCTTCCTTATTTTCTTTCATTGAGATCACTAGTAAATCTGTATTAATTTTTACCAGAACCACTTAAAAAGAATCGTTAAAGCGGATTAATCAAGCCCATCCTGTTTAATGTCTCCCGTTAATTAGTTTGTCAGCAGTGTTTTAATATCGCCTAATGACTTCATATTTCACAGATGACATTAAAGGGGTGTTAAAAGAGGGGAAATGGCCCATTCAGGATACAGCTCTTTTGCTCAAGACGCCCTCCCTGTGTAAGACAAGGTCATGGAGGCCTAGCCTTTAGGGAGAGATACATTATCAAGGGATGGGGGTGGAGAAATCCCATAGAGGAAGCTCTCTCTCCCTCTAAAACAGCATGACGGGCACAATGTGATACAGTTCTATTTAGAACAATACAGTGTATAGGGAATTGCATAGTGCAGCTTAGTGTACAGCAGTGTATAGAATAGCAGGATAGGCCCACAGTGACAAATGATAAGACAGTATACTCTATAGCACTATGTATTGTTTTCTTCGACACTGGAAGGTGACAGGGCTGCATATAGAGCAATGTGAGCTGATCATATCATCGAATGAAACTGTAAAAAGTACCCCTTGCTTCATGGTTTATGGTTTGAATAGAAGTCAGTTTATTTAAGCGACCTAATTTTTACAGCTGCTTTCCCAAGCTATCAAACAAACAAGACAGAAAAGCCACAACTTAACGTAAACATTAGCCAGTATTGAGGACACTGCACTTTCACGGTGATGAAAATCCTATGTTAAACAAAATGTTCAATAGAAGCTAATGGATCCCGAACAAGTCCATGCACCGCTTCCAAAATGCTTTGTTTGACAAATCAATTTTCCCATAACCCGGTGAGGGGAAGAGTGATGCGGATTGATCGCCCCCCCTGACTTTGTTTCCAGAATATTGTTTGATGGCTAGATAGATTAATTGGTATGACATTTGAAAGCCTCCTCCTGACTGTCAGCATCCAAGCCCTCCTTGCCCAATCGAACCATGGTCTAATTGTCTACCCTATAATGCCCCTACATCACAAATTAGAGACGGGGTGCCTGTGAAAGGTATTCCTAATATGTAACAAACAGCAATATGTGCCGCTCAATCAAACAGTGGAGTTTGAATGTAGTGTAGTTACAGTGCTAATAGCATAAAAGTCCCTATAATGCTGTGCTAGCACTTTCTATGCATGTTTATTGTTGTCACATCATTTACTGAGCTTTACCAAAATGTATGTACACATACAATACCATTTTTTAAAACCCCTCCAAAGTAACTGGGCTTCAGTCACATCAATCTATTTCCCATTATCTGCTCCATTAAATTGGACCACAACCTTATGATTTGAGCAACACAAAGTGAATGAAGGTCAGTATTAGTAGTGTGTAGCTGTTGCAGATGTACATGGTAGAGTATATGGAAACAGTTCTCAAATCAGATATTACTGCGTAACCATGGACTCTTACTGAGAAAGCGTAGTGAGTTTCTAGGAAGAGAATTAAGAGGATCTACAAGGTTATGAACCTCTGGTGAACCCTCTCTAAAGGGTTGTGTGATCATGGCATGTAGGTAGAATATATACAATGGAAATGACCACTGACACTCTACTAGAATGCCAGTCTACTGTGGTAAGCAGACAATTCCACATGTAAGTCCAGCTGGAAGGCCTCTTCTCAAGTCCTGTCATGAATGTGATTAACTCACACAACATATGCTGTGCCGTACGTCTGTGATATATGTTTTAAAACATGTTCAGTCTTAATGTAGAATTTTTTTGGTCCCAAACTTCATTGATCAAAGAATGAATGTACAGTCAATAGAGGAATGATTCTTGTCCATATCATGGTAAATTGAAAACTAAGCCTCAAACACAGAGGCAACACAATAAAAGACAAATCCCTGCACAATGCCCCGTATACTGCAAATAAAAAAAAACTTGATTAGAAAGTGTCATTCAAAGACACAAAAGACAAAAATTGAGTAGATACCTGTCTTCCATATTTTATCCTCATTTATTTATAATTCAACAATGACTGATTACCTGACTTTGGTTCAATTTGGTGGGATGGATTCTTCACAGAACAACCTGCTTTACTGTCCACCTCTTTTCATAGGCGGTTCCTCCCTATCACCCCAGCACACCCACTCGCCTTTGAAAAACTGTAATTGAATGAGTTTATGTCGTCAAATTGATTAATCATATTAATTTGTACTTATTAGGAGGATGGTTGAAAGCGATGACAATTAGATTAATGAAATTAGTTAATTTTCCTCCACTACACCATAGCACCAGCTCATATTCAACCCCCTCCCCCCCTCCCCAAAAAACATAGTGAGAGGGACTGTTATGACAAAATTGGCAATCAAGATTTGGGTACTAATTGAATGTCTGCTTTTATTAATGATGAGGTTTATAAAAAAGTCCTTGAGAAGAGAATATTAATTAATAGATCAAAACCTTTCAAATTGAAAGAGTGCACAGTGCAGATGGTTCCCTGAACTTCAATTGTTAGCATTTGGCTTTGTGGTACGTTAATAGTAAATAACATTATGTTTAGGTTTGGTTATTATAGCACAATGTATATTATTTTGTTTGGGAATCACTAAACAATGTATCATACTACTATTTAGGTTATGAATCAAATGCAAACCTCTGTGAAATGGAAAGAGAATGAATCCTTGAAAGCCAAACTTTGCTGTAAACTGGAACTTACTTGACCTCAAATGTATTTTGTGCGTGGTGCCTAGCTGTCTAAGAAGGACCACAGCTATGAATTTATCATGCTTGCTTGGTTGAGGCTGAAAAGCAAACACACATAAATATATGTAAATGTAGGAAAACAGAGAGGGAGATCCCCCAGACGATACAGACTGCTTTGAACTGCATTACGCAACAAGCTGTCCACTAGTTACAAATGATCCCTGTGAAGAGGGGTGATTGTTTGATATGATAAAGATGAAATGTAATAGTTTATGCCATCATAAATCTGATTGTAACAGCCACACTATTAGAAAAACAGATAAGAGCATTTATGACTATTTGCTTTCTGTCATAAAAACAAGTGTCTATGATTAATAGGTGTGTCTGGCTGTGAACTGAGCAGAGTGTGTTATTGTAAACAGTAATGGGTGTGCATTGTATGTAAAAATGTGACTAGAGACAGATTCTTGATAAACGAAGTCATGAATAACACATTCAGCATTTTAAGGTATGATGTTTTAAATGCAAAAAGCATAGGAATGGAAATTATGGTTTTGATTATAAAGAGAAAAGCCTTTGGGGATTTATATCAGAGAGCCTAAATCCACAATAATATTTTATTAGGAGTTACAGTACTCATATCCAACATCAGCTCAACATTTCTCATGGTTTAGCATTGTGAATGAACTTAACATGACAATGTTTGACTTTGTAACCATTTGATTCACTACCCTCAAACTAAACACAGTAAAATATAGTTTTGTTATACATTTGCTTTTGTCACAAGCTCCACCCCCAGTGACCACACAACATAACCAGACTGGTGGGAGGTGTGTGTGTACATGTGTGTGTGAACGTTAATTGCACAATGAAAAACTGTTCTCTAATTCATTTCCCGTCTGTCCGACGACAAGATGGATCATGGAAACCAAGCCATTCCACCGAACACAATTTTCATATTTAATGAGCATGACTCCAATACAATTATAGTAATTAGTCAAATCTACCTCACAACCAATGAAGCTCACCACAATTATTATTGGATCTTATTAATGATGTTGCGTGAGGGGCTCACAGGGTAATTGAGGGCATGTTTGGGTAGAAGCCTGGGGGGTTGGATGGTGTGTGAGTATTTTGGATTTAAACCTTAAGAAAGGGCTAAATGCCAACTCAAGATACACAGATACAACGTACATTTAGCAATAATTTAATGCTTTATTCTGACCATAGATCCTTTATAATGAACACATTGCATTGTGGCACACACAAACATTGGTCAAATTAGAGGCTGGAAGGCACAACACATTCTTTAGAGAATATTTAAAAGCCACATCCAAGTATGTTTTAGTTATGTTTTTCAGACGTTTTGGGGACGGACATCTATATGAATGCTCAAGCAATGTCTGAGACATCTTTGTAGCTACAGTGAACAATCTAGAGATAAGGTTGGGGTTATTGGGTTCATCATAATCAGTTATATAGCTATATCGGTTACCCACCTATACAAGTGCTCAAGGTACAACAGTACTTGATTAAAAACCTGAAAAGACAAACCTAGTCCCCACTGTATTTTACAAGCTGCCTGATCCTACTTTGAATAATTGCATATTGGCTCAAGGCATCGCCACTGCATAGACCAGATAGACCCAAGAGGGCCCGACGAAAAAGGGGAGGTCAGTGGAAGAAGAGGCACATTTATAATGAGTGATGATACTGCAGCAGCTGACATTTTGGAGGCATGTGGAGCCTTCTCTCCTCAGACCTTGATGCTTATTAAATCTAGACTCACTGGTCCAACCAGTGACAACCATTCCTCCCCTGATAAAAAAAGTTTGGGATGTAATGAAATACACTTCCACTCCCCCCCCTCCCCCTGCACCCCTCCCCTCCGTCGCCAGGTTTGTCTGAATTTAAGTATGACTATGTTAAAACAATAAGTCTATCTGACTAAATAAAATCATAGCTTTTTTTTTTTTGCTAATCGATGCACACACAGGACCATTTTAGAGCAGCTGGCATTATTGCACATGGTTGTAGGTTCAGGCTAACGCTTGTGACCAAACGCAGGTCTCTCGTGTTCTAAAGTCAGATTTGCTGGGAGGTAGTATGTCATATCCAGGGCACCATCTCGTTATCATGGGAATTACTTCACAGCACATAACAGATCACTTTGTAATAATACCCATCGATGCCACAAAGTCATTGAATAACACTTTGCATGTCTCCATGTCTGTCTCCCATATATCTTTAACCAATTGGAAGCAATGTTCATCAGAAACCAATAACTTTATCAAAGATAAGTGACTCTGTGACCTCTTATCCAATCAAGGCCAGTGTCACCGCTGTGTTAACGAGTGTGACGCCATAATAGAAAAACCCCAATTAACACAACATAATTAGCGGAACATAGCGGAATTAGAGAGCACCAATGCCAGTACTTTGATGCCTTTATAATTAAGCAGTGGCAAAGACAACAATTAAGCCACATCTGCCAGCTTAAATAAAGCCTGGCTCCATTCAAGGCAGAAAGGGCATGTTTTGTGTGTACGTGCAACTAAAACCTGGAGTAAACTCTGGAGACCTCTGTTCACAGATACACAAGTTAATTCTGGGGTGGACTATAGTCTCAATGCAGCTCAAAGTGAAAAAGGTCATAAACATATTAGCAATAAAACTCTAGTTTGGAAATGATGAACAACAATGTGACAACAACAATTATTTTACTTAAGGTCTAATTAATCACTTATGTATGTGTTGTGTTTGTATTACATGCAAGCCTATATTTTTCATGGATTTATTATTTTCACCTTCCGGTTCCACTTTAACTAAACTTCTTAGTCTTGAATTGAATGTCCTAGAACAGTCATGAAGTGTCAATGCTAACTGTGGGTTTAGACATTTCTATGCCAATTGTGTATTGTATTGGGCAACTATCTGTCCCATCCAGTGCTCATATAGGCTAGAAGCTACAGCATACTGGTGGGCAGGCCTTATTAGCGCAGTGTTAATGTGACGTTAATTGCTTTTACTTTTTCACTCCATTAAATGGGCGCTATCTCTTTCGGGAGACCGGCCAGATGGTTTATCGGCCTCGCTCCGGCAGTGCCGTCACTAATGGCCCAAGACACCGAGCTGTAAAAAAACAACGGCAACGGTGGTTGCAAACGCTCATCGTGCTAATTGAAAAGTAATTGCGGAGGTACCGAGCACCTGTCTCACCGTGAAAGCAATGTTTCCGCGCGCAGAAGGACAACTGGCTTGACAAACTAACCTGTTGTTGTGCATGTAGACATGGAGGAAATGACCAATGATGAAGTTATCAAATGATCTGATTTGTGCGGAGTAAAAGATCAATTTCGGTAGACCCACACTATATAGATGTATACTTCGTTAAGGCCTAACCACAAGTAGGTTACATTTCGCAGGTTGAATCTTCAATAAACTCAAAGGAACCACACACACTCCAGGTATAGGAAACTCCTAAGGATTTGCAGCTACTAACAACTCATCACGTGCTATTTTGAGATGAGATGTTAAACATAGACAGGGATCAAATACAAAACAAGAACACTGGCAGTATGGACATTTGGGAAACCTCTTCCCCCGCCCTCCCTGTTCCCTCACTCAGAAAAACCCCTCACCACCAACCCCGCCCCCACCACTACCACCACTATCTTCAGCCATCCCCCACTTCCCAGACCTAAGATCAATACCATAGTTTAAAGAGGATGGACCGTGTAAATAGAGACAATAGATCCTGCCTATGAGGATGCCTTGATCATTGATGCTCTCTGACTTGTGTGGCAGGATCACTTCAGATCAGATATCTGGAGATGGCTGTCAATACAAAAGGTTGGAGGGGGTGAAGTTTATGTCAATGGCACTCTCCGTTCTGGGGGAGGAAGGTGGATGGACATGGAAATGTCCAAGGGTAAGGCTTGACTTTTTCTTGTCTGACCCAACACAAAAGTTCATAATGAAGATAAGAATGATTGGGTGCAAAGAGATATGGTGCACAGCATCAGTTATCCTACATTCAGTGATCTTCAGGAAGTCCAGTGTTCGGCGGCCGTCCAGTACAGGCCAGAAGTCCAGTTCACTAGTCCTGTCATGTCAAATGGTCATGTTTGAGCTGCACTTAGCAGTCCTGTCAATGGGAAATACAAGACGTAGACAGCAGCGGTTGATGTTCAGTTTCTCTCGAAAATGTACCAGTGAGCCTTAACGGTATCTTTGCACAGTTCCTTTTCATTATCTCTGGGGATTTCAGCAGCTGTCAGAATGACTCAGGAGCCAAGATGGCTTAGTCCAGGAGTAAGCCCTTCCCGGGGGACAGGAGCATCTTCTCCTTCAGGCCTCTGCAGTCTGAAGAGAGACATGCAAATGTACATACCAAAATGCAAATATGATACTTACCTTTACAGCTCGGTAACAAATCTGTGTCACATCGCTGAAAGCCTTCCCCGCAGTCCTCATTTTGTCTGAAGAGATGTAGAGGTGAGAAGGAGTAGGTAAACAAAGGATGATGCCGAGGTGAGATACTAATTAGAACTCTATTTCTTTGGTCTGGCACCTTCAAAAGCAAAATAATAACATAAGAACCCAGACATAATAAATCATCCAAAGAAATTCATTTTACATTTTTCCAAGAAGAATGCTCAATTACTGCTCCATTTGCGACCTATTAGAAATGTACATAACTGTATCAATGTCTCTCATGTGGCCTTCTTTCATGTGTCCTATTTCCTGTTGACTACCAGCGACTACAAGTCCTTGTCCAGACCTCTGTCATGAACTTCTCACCTGCTCACTGGGTGGTGGAGTGAAAACGGAGACGATGCCATTCTGGCTATTTCCCTCGCTACTTACCAATGCATTACAGGAGTAAAGCATGCAATGTCATGGGCTGTTTGCAGCTGTTGCAGACAGCGAACAGGCCTACAGCTGTTCTGAGACTTGGTCCTGTGGTTTAGAAATACTTGTAACTTCAAGATCCGTTTGATAAATGAGGTCAAGACAAATGCTGTAAACCGTTAATTAAAGAGGTCAATTTCTCAAATGGGGCATGTGTTTCCTATTATTTCTTTGTTTGTTTCTTACTAACTTTCTTTCCATGACAAAACCCACAGCTGCCCTGCCATACTTTCTCACAGTATCTCCAGCAGCCCATAGATGGCGCTCACCTCATTGCGATCAGACATGACTTCCTCTGAGGCTGTCCATCACTGCGTGCCACTGACTCGGCGACAGGGAGGAGGGAAAGGCACCGTTACCTGTCCTTGAGCCAGCGGAGGAAAAGCGTGGATTCAGCATGTATGTGTACGCCCTAGCCCGGAGCCATAAATCATGACCTTCAATTTACACAAGGAGCATATTGATGGTTTTCTCTGTGCTTCACTCACTTTCACCCAGTTCCATTGTCCAGGAGAAGAAGACTCCTAGCATAACAACCCTCCATTGGGCACTTTCAACTTATGATGTAGCTGTTTCTTTATTTGAAGTACAGCAAAAATTTTGGGTGAAACATGATGAATATTCCCTGACTTTCTGTTGTTGCATGTATTGTATATCAATTTATAAAACATAAAATGGCAAGAGACTGAATTTTTTTGCGGACAGAGGTGGGTGGTGGGGTTTTCAATTGACAGGGGTTCTGATTCTAAGTGTATGCTCCTCCCTACAGTAGATACAGGTGGTGTATCTTTGGATTTGTGTCAATGAAAGAATCCAGACTGTTGGTTGGAATAAGCGGGTTCTTTTTGTATGCCATGTGTTGTTTTTCATATCATTCTTTTTGGAGGTGCTCTCTATCTTGATTTAAGCCCCCCAGACAACGTAACCATGATTTGGTAGCAGTTGGGACTGTTCATCCAGGAACAAACAACAACGTGCACTGATGCTGAATTAATATCTTTACCTTAATCTAATGCTTCACATGAACCCCTGTTTTTTGGTAGAATATCATCAATGATTTTGTGAAGAGGGATAGGCAATGCTTGGAAGTAATTTGATTAAACTTAGCCTGGTCACCCCCCCCCCCCCCCCCCCCTCCACCACCACCATCTTGACCAAGCCTGAATGCCCACTAAATGAAATGACTTCCACCGGACTGCACCACAAAGGAAGTGAATGTGTCAGATGTGCGTTCCACCCATGTTCTTGCTGGCAGAAGGTCAAACAGGACACTGTGTAGACAGCCAACCAGCTGACAGTTGGGACACGGGATGCCGTTACACCCCTAAGGCACTGTTCTTCTAGACACACACGCACACACACACACACACACACACACAGAATTGACCGTGTGCACTCCTTTCACTGTTCATTTCACGTTACATTCTCAGTAAGAGGTGGAGGCCAAGCCATGTCAACAGTCTATTCCCTACAGGGTTAAATGACCTGGGAAATGACTTTCTTTATCATTGTGGTCAAGGCTTTCTTAACAAGGCGATAATACGAACATGGAATCTGTTATAGGCTATTTAAATTGGTTTTTAACCGTCACATGTTTTAATCTGTAAATGCATGATTTCGATAAATAGTGATATTAGTTTCTTTGGTACTTTTGTGTGCATTTTAACACTTTGTGTATGACGTGCTTTAAAACTCTCTTTTGTAAGGATAACATACAGAACTATCACAATGGACTTGTTTTAAAGGTGTAGTATGTTCTTCACTTTAGTCGTTAAAATCATGTCATAAGATTGAATAAATATTGAATTGAATATTGAATACCGGTATCATATTGGCACAAAAACGTTGTTAATTATATTTCTACTGCCAAAACATTTTGACTGAAGTAAAAGTAGGGTGATGTGTCTCAATGTCAAATGAACTCTAATCTAACTTCCTACTTAAGTAATAAGATGTACAGTTGTGTTGTTCCATTTCGAAAATGGGCACACAAAAATGCAAATTACATAAACCAAGTGAGTTTATTGTCACTGTACATTTAGTGCATTGGGAGAACTGACTCACTCCAAACAGCATGTATTTACACATGAATACCATATGCATGAACACAACAGAACTCAACACATGAAATGCCCTAGAATACTTTCCAATATGTGTGCCAACCACATAGGGTACTGTTCATGCCAACAGATGAAACATTAGATGAATGTAGTCTACAGTTTGTTTATAGTTGTGCTACATTCTCTTCACAGGTAGGATAATTAAAATTGACCAAACCTTTTTCCTTCGAACTTGATTCATACATCATAACTGCTAGCATATTGCTTTTAAGGGGACCAAACCTCTAGGGTAATCAAATGTCTATGGTGCGTATACTTTCACTGTTTCTTATACACTGCGGACCACAATGGCCTAGGTGGTTTGTCCATGTTTTATGTAAATCTTGCCATCTCAGTGTGCATGGAGATAAGATACTCCACAAATGGAACAGCGAATAAGCAGCTTTCTCCGGAGGAATGTGTTCCCCCAATTGCGGTTCATCTACATTTTTTTAATACGCAGTCAGTGATGTCACTTCATTTCTGTGCCACCAACTCTCTGGGGAACCCCACAGCCCGCTTCCACACCCACGAGTAATTTCAAAATCTGAATTGAGGTATAGACGCACAAACGCACACTATGCGTTCTTTTTCAGCCAAGTTCTAGGCTCGAGTAGGATGTAGTTCCATTATTCTGAGACTCGGAGATGTGCCTTCAAAACACATCATGAGAATCTCCCACAAAATTAAATAAATATTGACTCTTGATCTTGCGCTTCTGTGTAATTATCGTACAGTTTTTCATAAAGTAATAAGGTGTTAGTAACATACATTTAGCATAATGAGTGCTCAAAGGGCCCTGCAAATACTGCCATTCTTAACTTCTTTCAGGTTGTAGAATACAGAATGAAGAATCACATCAAGGGGCAAAACATGGGCCAAACCAAACTCTCTTACAGTTCTAAATATAGTAACAGCAATGCAAAGGAACTCTAGTACATAGCAAAACGTACAGTGAAATGATGGTGTATTTGAACTGACATTTACTGATGCTTCATCAAACAACACTGTAAAGAAAGTTCTACCAATTATTTGTCAAACAGAACATCGGCCATATTTGCCTTGCATAGCCCAGTGATCACTTTGTTAAAAAACTGTTACAGACAACCATGAAATTGTATGAGCAGTTTAGCTAAACTCTTTGTGCCAAAATCAACTTAACTGACTGCAGTCCCCAAGGTGGAGCCAATGCAGAAATTTAATTGCTCCATTTCTGTTGAGAATTTGATCTTACAAGACAATTAGAATTAATTGGGTATATACCACTTTAGCCTCTTAAAATAAATTAAGCATTTTCTCTTTTATTTTTCTATGTTAGTTTGAACAAGGGGTCAATAATTATCTTCGTAATATGCAGAGGTGGGAATAGTACTAAAACTCACAGCACTTTGGAGAGAGGAAAACCCTTTTTTTGTGGCTGTCATATCAAACAGTACAGACCTCAGTCTATCAAGCACATTGGACTTTTTGGAGCCAGAAGGACACAAGCTAAGCATGCGCATTGAACACATTCTATTGAATTCCTTCATTTATTGTAAGTTATTAGGGTTAGGGAAAGGATCCGAAAGCAGGATTCATGGCAAATCATTGATGTCCTTTTTTGGGACTGGATAGACAACGATACTACTGATTAGATTCAGGCATCCAATCAACCTTAATGCTGATTGGAAAAAAAATATTACAGACTGTCATCGTGTGATTATGTTCATAAACTGTGAAAGCAGAAAATAACAAACAAATCCTCCCAACAATGAATAAACATGAACAAGTGGCACAATGTGGCTGCTATCATAATACTGTGGAAGGGTTCATCACTAACAACATGCTGTAAAACACTGAATGGGAGTTGTAATTACAATTGTAGGCCAAGCTGCAGTACGGTGTAGAGCAGAGCCAAAATTTTAGTCTATGCAAAGATGAATTTGATCATTGCACCTTCAAGGAGGGAAGATGGAGTGCATCTTGGGAATGTAAGTCTCTATTGTATTGAGCTTTAATTAGCTACGCATTACATTACTGCAAGTCAATGGTGGTTTTGGTCTACTCCAGAGAGTAGTCTCTGAGTTGAGGTATATGCTTTGCTTTAGGGTAGCTTAGCTGCCAGCCCTTATATTAGCTTACCTACAATCTCCTTTGGTTGTACAATGGTAAAAACAAAATGGCACATTTGAGCTTCAGAGTTATTGATTTCATATGGTGCTCGCAAATTAGCTCTGCATCCTCATGTTTTTCTTTTGAGGTAAGTTAATTTATTAAACTGTCTTTATCTAAGAATTTTTAAGAGAATGAACAAAGGTCATTTCACACGACAACAGGGTGAACATCTTTGGGTTTTACAATACGTTTTACTAGTATTTCTGTGTAGATACAAACACATTACTGTGTAGTTACAGAAATATATAGGATATTTATGTAAACTAGCATTACCAACTTTGTACTATCCACCCATTACTTTTTGATATAAGTCAAAGTTTTGAATAATTTTGTAATGCTACATATCACATATAAAATTACTGGAAAAATGAGTGGTGGAAATATAGTGTATTGAGGTTATGCACCATTGTAGGCCATTGGGTAATTCTAATTGTAATATTCCTGAACATTGAATGTGTCTATGTATGCAGTGTTCTAAAATATCTAAAAAGTTACATCTGCTTTTTTTACTTGCATCTGGGCATTTTGGTCAAATGTGTGTTGCGTTACTTTAATGTTACGTTATGGAGTCATGTTTGAATGACACTATGTTCTGCATACCTTTACTAATTTAGGATGACACAATTTAAATATATGCCTTTTTGGGTAAATATGGGAATAATTATTACCATGGTATTTTGACTGCATCTTTGAATATTTATGGTTTTTAGTCCATCTTTAGGATTCTATAGACAAACTGTATATTCCCAGAAATGTGCCCAAATCTTTTACATCTGTACTTTAAAATAAGAAGTAGATTATGCAATTTATTAAGTTATTCTTTGCACCACAGTCAGTGTTGAAAATGTCAGTGTTCACAGAGATGTACACATGCACGCACGCACGCATGCACACACACACAAGCAAACACACACACACACATGCACAACAAACACCCCCCTACACACACACACAAACAACCCCATGGACACACACACACACCCACCCACACACAGAGCTTAGGTGTTAGTCTCTACAAGCAGTAAAAGACACAACTAGATAAAACACACTACAGCTCTATACTGTACCCATTATTGCCACAATGTTAACCAGAAACCAGATGCTCAGTGCAAAGTCTTTGTTCAATTCTCTACACTTGTGTACCACCATGAATCACCAGGCTTGACTTACGTAAAACTGTTGAGTTAATGAAGCTACAAGGAGGTAAATGTGTTTGAGTTCAGAATATAACATCCCTATTACAGATGACTCGGCGTTTGATGTTGACGACAAATATAAGAATATGTCTACCAAATAATTCCCACACCCATACAGTGCAATTTGACACAATACAGTACACATATACAGTTTATATATAATACCAGAGGGTGCCTCTAATGCATCACAACTGCGATTAGAAAGTAAGATAATAAAGAAAAAAAAAACACTTGACTGGCCATATAGCCATACAGTTTATCAGAATGAGTATTCACACTTCAGTTTCAAGAAGAAAAGAAAAAGTCACAGAAGCTTCGGGTGATATAGAGTAAAGGGTCTCTATAGCCTATGACAAGACCCAGAGTGCCAATTTCTGTACACAGCATCTTTATATACATGTTGATGGCCTATATCAATCCGAGCGATATTTATTTATATATATGTTCACCCTTAAAATCGGTTTGAATTTTCTGTTTAATTTTCTTTTCTGGTAATCTCTTCACTTTTGCCTCGACAAAAACAACTTCATGCTATTGCTCTCACGTCTTCATGGGGGCTGTCTCTTCACTCATTGGACGACGCGGCTGTCCGTCAGATACATGTCCGAGCATCAAGCCTTGGCCTCGAGCATTTCCAAGAAGAGTTTGTGCATAGGCACTTTTCCCTGCACCTTGATGCTGTAGAAGTGCTGCACAGCTTTGGCGGCGGTTTGCCGAAGCAGGGGCAGGGTCATGAGCAGCTTGCCAGCCCGTCGTGGGTCCTCTGCATGTTGGGAACCCTCCAGGTCCTGCAGGGCCTCGTGGAGAGAGTCCTGGAGCCTCTGAACGGCCTCCACATCCTCTATATGCATGGAGTCTGGAGAAGAGGGAGGAACAGAGGGGGCAAGAGAATGAGGGTCGGAAAGCAAAATAACCTTATACATTTGCAATCCATTTAGTAGTACAGTTGATGCAATAGGCGTTTTACATATGTATTTATAATTTAGTCTTATAAACAGTTCTAAGTAAGTGACCTTTGTTTTTTTTGTTTTTCATGCAACACACCGCCAAAACGTATTTTTAGGGGGGTCAAAAAAGTTAAACAGTTTACACTTCAATTTAAAAACAAAAGTAACCTGCAACTGGAGCTCACCGTTTGGCTATCATTTCTGCCTACTTAAAATTCAACAGCTCACTTTTAGCAAACATCCAATTTTGGAGAGAGGCTTTTTCTTGTTAGTGCTTAATCACTAGCCTTAAATAAATGCCTGCACATGACTTGGGCTCTCTAGAGAGAGAAAGAGAGAGAGAGAGAGACAGAGAGAGCGAGAGAAAGAAAGAGAGAGAAAGAAAGAGAGAGAGAGAGAGAAAGAAAGAGAAAGAAAGGTAAGATCGTATAAAAAATGTGGATAGGGAAAATAATTATTTCTTTTGGTATCCTGGACCATATAGTGTATGTATTTTGCCTTTAATGAATTCAGATGGCTGCATTACTAGCATATCGTTCAACTGAATGATAGTGGCAGATGGCCTTAATTTCCATAAGAAAGAGCAGTCGGTCCCCTTATGTATAGGCTTTGAAAATAAAACCAGTAATACGCTCTATAAAACCAGGAAAAGAAGCTCTACACTATGTACGTAGTTTAAACCTAAAATAAAAGATGTAATTGTCCACCGAAGGAGATATCAAAATGGACAAACTTATCATCTTCTGTCAATGCACAGTATTTTATCTGGTATCGTCAGCGTTAGTTGTAAAGATGTTTACATTGTGAGCTTTGATGTCCGGTTATGGGCAAGGTTGTACACTAGTAGTGAGTATATAAAATAAAACGTCAAATTTGACTTGACATTTACCTGACTGTTTTAACTTACAGACATGCATGTTCGATGAATAGAATCTGCTATCAATGGTCTCGCAATTCTCTCAAAAGTCAGTTACATTTTCCTGACTTGGAAGCAATAACATGCGTGTGTTTTTTGTATACCACTTGAGGAAATTTGAGCCAGGAAGAAAATCGAAGTGAAAATAGAATACACACTAAAGTGTACCACACCTGTTTTACACACATGAAGAGTACGAGTGATACACATGTTTTTTTTCTTCCAATATTTTCACTGAATCTTACTCATAAATCATTATGAGTTAAATATATGTGACCAGTGACAGAAGAAGGAGGCCACTGTATAAAGAAGAATGGCTCTGCCATTTGTTAAGAAGTAGTTCCAGTGAGGCACCGTGTAAGAGCGAGTAAATGAGGCAGTAAAAAGGAAAGTACAAGGCTAATTATGTTCCTAACTGACTGATTAAGTCTCTTTTACCAGTTGCCTTCTGTGTAAATTGCGTTTCTATCTTGGGAAATTAAGTAGGCTATGTGGACCGCACATGTGTTTCCGGAGTCTTCATTTGAAGCCTTCATGTTAATGCCGATCTGATCCTACTCTTCAGAGTGTGTGTGTGCGCGCGTGTGTGTACATCTTGGTGTTCTCGGGTGCTCTCGTGAGTACGCACAGTGGTGTGTGTTTGTGAGGTGTGTGTGTGCGCTCGCATGACAGTGGGTTAGGGGGCGGAATGCGAAACTAACTTTGAAGAAACAATTTCTATGTAATCCGTCAGCAGCCTGGCGTCAATCCTGTCGATACACCGCTAATTACTAAATCAATGAAGCCATGAATTTCCACAGCTGTCACACCCACAGAACCCCAAGAGTCCAATCTCCCTGAGACGGTTCAAATGCAACAAGGTCGACCCCCTCACCCTCCCGAAAACCTGCCCCTCTCCTCTTTTGCCCTCCCCCAGCCTTCTTTCACCGTCCTCTCTATCCACCCACCCTTCCACCCCTCCACCCCCTTCTGCTCCCGTAGAGGATTCGTCATTTGTAGACCCAAAGCTCTCTGCTCAGCATTTTTCATTTTTCAGTCAGGCAACGGAAAGGGGAAAAAAAGGACTCCAAACAGGCATTGATTAGTAGGGGGGACAGGGCCTGCCTCGTGAAAAGCAAACTGTCGATACGAGTGCCGCATCTTCACATCAGAACAAACGAGGCCCGTCGCTCCCCGACACTCATTCCACTCCACTTAACACATTTTATTGACAGCCCCTGTTTTCCTAATGAAATGCTAAATATATCTCCCTTGGCTGTGGGGCCCTGGCAGCTACTGTCATGGAGATGGAGAGAGAGCGGGAGCAAAGTGACAATTGCACAGACACACACGCATGCACACATAAACATACACACGCACACATACACGCGCACACACACACACAACCACACACATACAGTACACACAAGGCTTTGGTATTTGTACCCAGGTAGACACACAGCGTTTACACATACAACACACACACACACCATTGGGGTATTTAATTAAATAGCCATGTTCCTGACCCCTTTGTCCTCTCTTATCACACACCCTTCATTGTGGAGGTGATCGCCGTCTGAGATAGAAAATCAGCGGACATTTTTTTGTTTTATTTCTTTGTTTGTTTTAATTACGTGTCAAGTATCTAGATTTACTTGAGATTTTCCATACAGATGTACTTGACTGTCAAGCTCAGGGTTACTGTTCCCGCCATGTATGCCTCGTTAATGAACTAATAACAAATAAGATACAAGTATTTATATCCGTTAATACTTCATGAACAGGATGGATATACTTTTGACTATTACATATTAGGTAGTCATCTCCCATCATAATATTGTCAAAATGCTTTAAATACAACAAAAAAAGAACATAGAAAAAAGATCTGAAGACGTATGTTGATTGTTAGACTTAAATCAATAAACAGCAAGCCTCAACCAAGTTCATAAAAAGCGAAGCATACCCGAGTTAGCGAGGGCGATGGCCTTGAGGGTGACAAACTCCTCCTTCTCCACGCGGAGCTTCTTGTAGCGGCGCACCAGCGGCAGGATGGCCACGTGCAGGTCCAGCAGGGCGGTGAGGCGCGCGTGCTCCTCGTCCACCACGTAGTCCTCCGCGTACACCAGCTCGTCCTCGTAGGGCAGCGAGCGGAACACGATGCTCAGCACCAGGATCTCCATCCAGGCGCTCTGGAGTAGACTCATCTGGTCTCCCAGTGAAAGCGTGGAGAAGCCTACAGGGGAGAGAAAATGGTTGGTTTATTACTGATTGTTTTTGTGTGGTTTTGGCCATGGTTTGTGTTCGAATAAGCATTTTATTGGTTTATAGATCTTTTTTTTATTGGTGGAATCTTGTGTATCACCAATTCTGAGTACACAATTCATCTTTTTGAACTGTCTAACTCTCTCTCAATGGAGGGCTCCTTCCTGCACTCAAACTTCAACACAGTGACCCCACTACCCAGTCAGGTCTGTGGCCTCACTGGCCCATATGTGTTTTAGGGCCATGTGTGTGTACGTGTGTGTGTGTGTGTATTTATGAATGCCCCCAGAAGAGCCCACTTGAAACGAAGGCCGTCCCCTCCGCAGGGCGGCTTATGGGAAGGACATAAATCAGCAGAGGGTTAAGGCCTTTGAAACGCGACTCCATGCCGCTTTAACCCTCAATCGTCACCGAGGGGCCCCACTCAGTCCTGTTGGCTTTTTTGCCTCGCGGCCCAGAAACAACTACATGAGTACTGACCGAGGCTGCACTCCAGCTACAATAAAACCGAAGTCAAGTGCCGTCTTTTTACCAAATGTCAAAGCCTGTGTCAAAAACACAAAGGCAGTGCAACACCCAAAGCTGACTTAAATATTCATGTCTTGAACATTGAAATTAAACAACCTGCATCATGCCTTTGATTGCAATAGTGACATTTCCCGGCTACTAAACAAAAGTCACCTGATTAAAACGGAAAACTAACACACCACAACTAACAAACAAAAAGTCTCAACTCCATAGCGTGCCGTTTTTGTAACCAAGCAATACAACGTATACCTAAAAGCAAACCGTTCCAAATAACAATAGCCTTCCATCTCATTGAGAATGAAACCCATTAACAACCTTGATTGGAAGCACAAGCAGAGACTATCTCCATCCTCAACATTTCCCCCACATCAAACAGACAGGCCACTGAAAGAATCCTGGCCCCCACAATACCATGCACTTCTTTATGTTGAATAGGGGTTGATTGCACTATTGACCAGGTCCTTGAACCCACCTCTTGCACTATACAAACCTAAAGAGGTGAGATCGGGACCTGGGGGCAGTGTGGCTAGGAAAAACTCTGCCTCAAAGGTTCTTATCAAGCAAGTTGGGGGGAGAGAGAGAGGGGAAAGAAAGAGTGCGGGGGTTCCATTGATTGGTAGATTGTAATCAGCACGCCGAATGTGAGGGGCGAATCGATGAAGGCGCCTGGTCTGACACACGGTACGCTGATGGAGGACGTCCGGAACACATTCAGGAGGAGGTGGCAGAGTTGAGAGGTTTAGAGAGGGGGATGAATATACTGTATCACACAGATTGATCCTACTTAATGAGAGTTTGATAGGAAAACACATTTCTGTTGCGGAAACTAGTGTATATTATATATGTGTATTTATATAGTTCATATTTACAGTGACGGGGTATCTAGCTATGATTGAGCTACTCTACTTCTACTATACACCTGAACACTTGAATTTCCTTCCGGATATGGGAAGGGAATTCAATTGAACTTAAATGCATTTACTGTTGTGGTGTCAATGCTGTAATATAAACGAATACTTCGTTTTTCTAAATATTTTTTATAAAATTCATTCAGATCAAATATTTGTCAAAAGATCTTTCTCTCCTGGCTACAATCTTCAGTAAAATAGAGGAATTCCCTCTACATAAATTGGAGGATTTGATTGAAAAGGTGGCTTGCACCTCTTTCATTAGACATATCATTGAATGTACCAATAATGACCAAACATGAATTATTGCAAAAATTATGTTTGATTATTTTTCATATGAAGAGTGTTGGAATTCTCAGGGGTGTAAAACAAAGTGTGCTATATATATATATTGGTTGTATCCTTTTATTCTGTAATAATAAACCGACAAGGTTTTAAATTGAATTTGAGATATTCATTAATACCTCCAGAACGTTTAGTACTGAAACAAACGAACACATAAACCAAGTTGCTTCTAATCCTCGTTGATCCAACATGTAATTTATTTTTTGGAGGGGCGTGAAAAAACTAGCTCCACAGCCTCCACTCTCTCCTTCTTATCTCTCTGTCTTTGCCGTGTCTACCCCCCTTTTTCCACTCAATTTACTGAAGTGATGGAGTGACTTCCTGGCTCCCCGGGGTCGCTCGCTGCTCCAGGTGCGGCGCTCGGAGGTGGCTGAGTTAAGTGAAGCTCCGAAGGGGGACTCACCCTGATGAAATATCAATATTTCACCCCCACTGATTTACTGCCGTTTGACCAAACATGACACAATATCGAGCAAGTGGCAGCAGAATGTCTATATCTACCCCTGACATTTCTTCTCCCTGACAAAGAGCATCATGGAGGACCTGCTGCCTACTGTAAGTAAGTCAGCACACCAGATATACTGCATAGCAATATTGGCAGATACAAGTATCTATTCTATTCAAGTAAAAACAAAGCAACACATTATGGTAATATATTGTTTGCCCCTGACATTATAATACATTTACTTGCTGCATATGAAATGTAAGAGACACTCATACACTCTACTAATAATCTCAAAGAGTAGAATGCAAACACGTTTATGATAGTTTGATTTGTAGTAGCAAACACGATATATATAAAAAACAACATTATTTAAAAGTATGAATGCGTTGGATTTAAATGGCAGGAAAAAATTGCCGAAAAGCATTTAATGAGAATTGGCCTGTGTGATACCCTCAGTATCACAGTCTGTGACAGACTGGCTGGCAGTGAAGCTTAAAGCTGTCATAGCTCTGGGTCTAAAGCAGACAGCAGTAGTTCACTCTATTCATTTAGTATCATTACAGGCCTCCTAAGGGCCCTAATGGGTCTAATAAAACGACAGAGGTAATAATGAGACTGGAGGGCCCACATGACTGAAGAGAGAGAACAGACAGACAGGAGAAAGAGAGAGATGAGGGGGGGAGTAGGGAAGGCTGAGGGGATAGATAATTCAAACCGATGATTTGATATCTTGTTAGATCATTTCACAAGTTGCACTGTAGGTTCATGTTTAAATACACGTCTGAACGTGTGCGTGCGTGTGTGTGTATTTGCGGCGAGGGGGTTCGGTAGGTGCATGTACGAGGCGGGTGCACATGTTGCCCTTTCCACTTGCACACGGGCCAACATGATTTGTGTATGCGTGTAAGGGCGTGCGTGTGTGTGTGTAACCTCTGACCCTGTGGCAGGCCAGCAATGAGTCCTCTTTCATTTTCATGACAGCGTGTGTATGTGTAGCACCAAATCAATGGCAGGGTGGCAGTGAGTTACAGCACTCCACATGAACAAGCTGACCCGAGGCCTTTGTTAGTCACATGCAGTCATGCCAGCCTCTCAACAGTCAGATACTGAGAACCAGACCATTATTGTGTACCCATTAATTCCATGTAGAAAAAAACTACAGTTTATAACTACAGAGGCAATGTAAGATAAGACGGTGAGATTTTATACAACCTAGGACCTACAAAAGGACTGGAAAATTCTATATTTTGCAGTACAGTTTTAATTTATTACAATGGTCAGACATTTCAGTGGGTGCTTGGAATGAGTTCAACGTTTTTAGCAACAGAAAAGGGCTGGCAAGGCTTCTAAAAATGGCAACAGAATGTATAGATTGACCAGCACATCACACACTGCATATTTTCCTCCTGTCTTCATCCAATAGTTTGGGAGTGACGAGGAAGCGCAATGCTGAGAGTACTGCTGTCCCTTCTCATAATGGACCGATCTGCTTTAATGACACTTATTAGCTCATCGTTAAAGTCATTTTGTGCTGTGGGCTATTGAGTGTAATGGGGGGAGAGGACTGTTTAAGTGCAGGGACCCCCTTTTGTCTTAATCGTCACATTGTGACACTTTGCCCCCGTGTCCCCGGTTAAAACGTCCCCAGAGTGTCACATCCCACTTTTAATGGTTCTGTTCTCCGCTCGTCGGGTCTTGTTGGAATCGCTTGTGGTGAAGCGGATGGATTGTTGGGTATACTTCAAGTAGATTATTCAATATAGAAATCTCTATCTATCCAACTTCCTTTGTGTGATGTGGACTATCGGACGACAGCGGATTGTGGTACCTCTGCTTTATAGTCACATCGTGATAAACCTCACAGCAGGCCCATGTTACTTTGGGTATTTATTAATTTTTTACTCTGAAGAGGGAAACTATACAGACAGTGAGATGTAATGCTGTGATATCTAGAAACACAAAATTCTCTCAGGACCTTAATCCTAAAGAGACCAGGAAGCGTTAGCTAAGCCACTTGTCCTTTATCCTCAAGATCCATGACAAGAAGCAGGTCAGTGTGGGAAATGGGCATTTGGGTCAGTGGTTCTCCCTTTATTTCTCTCTCTCTCTCTCTCTCTCTCTCTCTCTCTCTCTCTCTCTCTCTCTCTCTCTCTCTCTCTCAGTCTCTCCCTCTCTCTCTCTCTCTCTGAGAGTAAGTCTGTCCCTGCTGTAAACTCCCTTGGTGCTGAAGCAGCAATCCTGCCTCACACGCTCCCAGGGCCCTCGACTGACTAATCTCCTAATCAGACTCCACACCTCCCCTGCGTCCCTGCATCATGAACCCACTGGAGTTAAGCACAGGTCTGGGGTCAGCTCACCCTCACCCACTCTGAACTGTATTAATTAGGGCGTCATGGATAATCTGACCCAGGTTCAGCCCTTAGGGGTAACCCTGTGCTCAAGGTAGACCGGAGAGCAAGAGAGCCAGCCACGGATAGGGAATGAAATGCATGCTGGTGGGTGTTCCACTGCTGGGATAAAGGGAGAAATAAACTAAATGGTCATATTTACGGGCAATGTACATTAAATTACAGTAAATTATATTCTATTATGTCATTCTTCATCTACCACCACTTGTGTTGCGTGTGCTTTTGGTATTGAGTAAAAGAAAATTGCAGTGTTTTCAGCACCCTTGTAAAATGTCTTTCAAATCAAGGATTCTTCTTTCAAAGAGATGAAAGTGAAAGAGATCTAAGCAACTTGCATAACAAGTCCTATTTAAGCAGGAGTCAACGGGATGAGACAAGTCCATGAGTATTTGCCTAAATAAATCAATTTTACTGCACAGGCCCTGTGTGGTCTTCTAAAGTATGTAAGAGGATTGCCTTTTTTTTAACTCTCTGGATTGAAAATTGAATACATTGACATAGGGGTGGCACCCCCTCCTCCACCCCAAGCCCAACCCCCGTCCCACACAGTCAAATCAAAGGTTTCAGCTGCTCTCGATTGATTAGATTTTTTGAATATGGGACTGGTGCTCCCCTAGGTGCAGATGAGTAGCAGATGTTAATTATCCTGTGTGTGTGTGCGTGCGTGTGTGTGCATGTGTGTGTGTAGGTGCGTGTACATGCGTGTACGTGTGAGTGAGCGTGTTTGCATAGGGAGTGTAGACCAATTTGTGTGTATTTTAGGGACAAAAGAGTGTGTGTGTGTGTGAGAGAGAGAGAGAGACAGAGAGAGACAGAGACAGAGAGAGAGAGACATCCTTCACGGCTGGCTGAATTTAGAGTGGTGTGAATGAACCCTACGGTCACGGTCCTACCTGGGATATGTTTGGCCCAGCCTATAATGACCACCAGTTCGCGGTCAGCCAGGTCACAAAGAGTGGTCAAGGCCTTGATGTCACCGTCAGGCACAGTGGGGTCTGGCATGGCATATATCTTCTCTGGCTCCACCACCAGGAGGTGGGACACAATCTTTGTTACTGAGAGAGAGAGTTAGAGAGAGGGAGGGAGAGAGAGAGAGAGAGAGAGAGAGAGAGAGAGAGAGAGAGAGAGAGAGAGAGAGAGAGAGAGAGAGCAGTGTTATTTCTCTATTCAGCATGAACTAGCCTGGACATCATGAATGAGCTAAGGGTGTGCACTACCTTTACAGTCATTAATATGGCTAATAAACAGCATCATCATAATTATATTCAAACTCTGGTAATGGTGTGTATGCTAAATAACATGACCCAGTTCAAGAGGCAAGACTAATGAACCCATGCAGTTGAGTAACTACATCTACTATTACAAGGCTGCAGAGGCTAACCCAGTGTGTGGTACTCACATGGCTTCTTGGCTGGGGGGGGGACTGTGAGGCCGAGATAACCCCCATTCTCTGCATCCAATCTCCTCTTGTACTTCTGTCGCCCCCCCCTTACCCGGTCCAGACGCACACCTGTAAACAAACACGTCAAATCAACACTTAAAACACCAAAGCTCAGGTATAAGGGAGTTTAATTTTGAGCTGTACATTTTATTTCACAATTTAGAGCCAAACCGTGTAGTTCCACTAAGACACACGATACCAGCTGTATAGGTTACACACATCTTCAACAGGAAAATGCAAGTATGCTAACTAGACATCATATCCACACTTGACTGACACATAGAGATGTCTTGTGTCAAAGTAAAGTTAGACTTGTGCGAGGCCTTCAAATAAACACCTTATAATGCTCAATCTATCCCTAACTGACTTCACTAAGCCAAGGGAGAGAGCCTTTGATGCAGTAAGCAAAGAGCTTCCATTGAGTTGCATCAGCGATTGACTAACAGTGCATGATAATCCCATTCATTTAACTGTTCATTGGCTGCTTCTCTTCCATCAACTAGATTGGACATTATAATTTAGCAGCTCGACAACTGGCTAGCATGGATAGTTCAGATTCATTTAATGTAATATCAGGAATATAAAAATAGAGAGTATAAGATAAAAAAAACCCATTAAAATACATCGTAATGCGTGTTCAAACAGTTTCTTTTTTTTAAATTTAATAAGTACAGTGCCCTCCAAAAGTATTGGAACAGTGAGGCCAATTCCTTTATTTTTGCTGTAGACTGAAAACATTTGGGCTTGACATCAAACGATGAATGTGAAACCAGAGATCAACGTTTCAGCTTTTATTTCCAGGTATTTACATCAGGATCTGATGCACAAATTAGAAAATATCACCTTTTTGTTCGAACCCACCCATTTGTCACGTGAGCAAAAGTATTGGAACATGTGACTGACAGGTGTGTTTTGTTGCCCAGGTGTGTCCTATTACATACATTATTCAATCAATAAATACCACTGAATGTCTACACTCAGGTTCAGATTGGGTAAGATTGGGTAAGAAGGTTTTGTCTATGCAGACTGTATTCAGAGGTGAAAACAACATGAAAACCAGAGCGCTGTCTTTGGGTGAAAAACAAGCAATTGTGAGTCTTAGAGAAGATGGAAAATCAATCAGAGCCATTGCAGAAACATTGGCCATAGCCAGTACAACCATTTGGAATGTCCTGAAGAAGAAGAAAACTACTGGTGTACTAAGTAACAGACGTCGAACAGGTAGACCAAGGAAAACATCAGCAGTTGATGACAGAAACATTGTGAGAGCTGTAAAGAAAGACCCTAAAACAACTGTTAGTGAGATCAGCAACAACCTCCAGATGGCAGGAGTGAAGGTATCACTATCTACTGTTCGCAGAAGACTTCATGAACAAAAGTACAAGGGCTACACCAGAAGATGCAAACCACTCATTAGCAAGAAGAATAGGAAGGCCAGGCTGGAATTTGCCAAAAAGTACAGAGATGAACCTCAAAAATTCTGGGACAAAGTTTTATGGACTGATGAGACAAAGATTAACTTTTACCAAAGTGATGGAAAGGCTAAAGTTTGGAGAAAGAAAGGAACTGCTCATGATCCCAAACACACAAGCTCATCTGTGAAACACGGTGGAGGTAATGTCATGGCTTGGGCTTGCATGGCTTCTTCTGGGACGGGCTCATTAATCTTCATTGAGGATGTAACACATGATGGCAGCAGCAAAATGAACTCGGAAGTCTACAGAAACATTTTGTCTGCCAATTTAAGGAAAGATGCAACCAAACTGATTGGCAGAGCCTTCATCATGCAGCAAGATAACGACCCAAAACACACTGCCAAAACAACAAAGGAGTTCATCAGGGGCAAGAAATGGAAGGTATTAGACTGGCCAAGTCAATCTCCAGACTTAAACCCTATAGAGCATGCATTTTACCTGCTTAAGAGGAGACTGAAGGGAGGAACCCCACAAAACAAACAACAACTGAAAGAGGCTGCAGTGAAAGCCTGGGAAAGCATCAAAAAGGAAGAATGCAAAAGTTTGGTGACGTCAATGGGTCACAGACTTGCTGCAGTTATTGAAAGCAAAGGATTTGCAACTAAATATTAAGTCTTATTCACTTAAATATGTTTTAAGTATATCTGTTCCAATACTTTTGATCACATGACAAATGGGTGGATTCAAACAAAATGTGATATTTTCTTAGTTGTGCATCAGATCCTGATGTAAATACCTGGAAATAAAAGCTGAAACGTTGATCTCTGGTCTCACGTTCATTATTTGATGTCAAGCCCAAATGTTTTCAGTCTACAGCAAAAATAAAGGAATTCGCCTCACTGTTCCAATACTTTTGGAGGGCACTGTATACAACTTGGATGATTGTTTTTCTGATGTCGGTATTACAATAAGAAGAATGAATTGAATGTGTTCCATCATTTCTGAGGACCCAGAGTCCTTAACTCTCCAAAGGGAGAGTATCGCTTGTATCGTATTCACAGCCAGGGAGAGCAAACAAACTCCTTTTCTTTTTTTACCACCGCCATGTGGAATAGCGTTGTGAGATTTCCAGTGACTTGTACAAATTCCTTTGATTCCCCTGGAAACAAAGGAATCCGATTAGGATGGTCTTTCAATTTCCTGACACCGACTATCCACTAACCTAATTACCCACAATGCCCAAAGGGAGCATGTTCTTCCCAGCAAACACAGTGAGATCATTTTATGCCTGGCAGATTGGAGCTAAATCGAGAGCCCTCGCCTAACAGAGCCTTTCCATTTGTACGACTTAAGTAATCAATAAGGATTGTAAATAGACTTATCCTTCTGTTTGAAGGAAGAATGTGTTTTTTAATTAATCTGACTGTGATGCCCGAGTTTTAAGCAAACGGGAACTTTCCACACTGTTTGCCCCATTAGTCTTTATGGGAAATCAGTTTAATTTAGAAAGCCTATAGCAGAATAGTATCTTGAGAAATTGACTTTGTTAAATGACTGTGTAGGTATTTACCTGAGACCTTTATGTCAAAAGACGGCATCCAGACACCAAAGGCGTCAAATTTATACATTTCATGGGAAGGATATAGTAAACCGTGAGCCCATATGTCCCAAACCTAAGATACTTGTTATGTTGCAATGTCAATTGCTACTGCGACCCTGACAACACACACATGCACGCGCACGCGCACAAACACGCATGCACACAGCTGCCCCTTTATGGGCCCAGGGTCATGTGACTGCGTGGAACAACAAGCAACCGAACAGCCGGAATCGGAATTTCAAGATCTGCGGGGGCCCGTTTGAACTGGAACATCCAACTGGCCCATAATTAATAGATGCTGACAGGAATTAAGAGCTTGGTGCTAACCAGTTTCATTTTACAGGCCTGCAGCACCAGTGACACAAGAGGCGAGGGAGGCAGAAAAAAACGGAGAGAAGCTGGGCGAGACAGAAACTGAAGTAAGAGAGAAGGAAGGATGAGGAGGGAAAAACGAGACAGACAGAGAGAGAGAGGCAGCAAGAACAACGGAAGGGAATCCTTTTGCCTGAAGCCGCTCGTTCTGCCCTCGTCCTTCTCTCCCACTCTCCCTTCCCTTCGGTCATCCCCTTGTCTGTCTCCCTTTATTCTCTCTGCTTTCCCGTCATCCCGTGAAAGGTGGCAGAAGGCCGCCTTTTCCCATTCGTGCTCAGGGTGTCCGGGTCCAACCATTGGCGGCTTCGCTCGGCCGCATGTGATCCGATCCGATATACTGGGAATCCGACCACAACAAGACAGCTGGACGAGGCCTCGCCGAGGGGGTCTACGGGACGCTGACATCCCGGCACATTCCACACCTCGGACAGTTGCCTCATGCCTCCGACCATGTATTGTGGTCGGAGGGAACTGATGTCCTCGGTTCACTCCGGGGTGGGGGGGGGGGGGGGTGAGTGGGTGGGTGGTGGTGGGTGGATGGGGGGGGGGTATGAAAGAGAGGGATGGGGGGCAGACATAGGGATAAGCTCAGCTAGATCTATGCACATTATACACATGACTGTGTTTTACTGCCGGCTATGAGAGGCAGTCTGGGACGCGGCGTACTTGGGTGACGGTCCCATCATTGGTGTGTGAGTGTGCGTGTGGGGGGGCGGGGGTTGCAGGACAGGGGATGAAAGCAGGGATGTTTGCACTGGACTCAGTGCAATCTTTAGGGTCACCTCACCCCTGGCTTCCCTTTCATTCAATAACAATATCGACCCCGGCTACCTTGAAGTGCCTTCCTTGCAAAGCGCCTGTTTTGCTTTGTATCACCACCGGGATGTGTGTGTGTCCTCCGTGTGTGTGTATGTGTGTGTGTGCGTTTGGAAGGACACTATTTTCAGACCCTCACCTGTCAGGGGTGCTTCTTTCTAGAGAATGTGTCAGAATGGGCGGGATGGCTAACAGTGCCAAAAGGAGATTAGGAGGACCCTATTTTAGCTGGGAAAAATCAGGGACGCATCCCCCCCTCCCCTTTCAAGGCAAACAGGTCCCCACCTCCCCCCCAGCCCTTCTAAGTGCCTCTGCCCCGCCAGACTACAGATCACTGTAAGCATGTGACAGTGTCTGTTTAATCGCGGGGGGTTAGGGGTGTGAAGAGTGGAAAGGAGGACTGCAAGGTACTGTAGCAAGATGGCCGCCCACCTGCTTCCCTCCCTGAAGGACCGGCAAGAGACAAAGACCAAGCTGTTTCTCCCGCTGGTCAGGGACACCCCATCTTAAAAATGTTTTTCAGGTTATTGTTTTTCCCCCTCGGAATTTGGAGCCTCTGTGTGTTGTGTATTACAAGGGTTGTTGAACCACAACCACGTTGGTAAGCGGAAACATCTGCATAGCACGAGATGACTGGGTCGATTCGGGCTCCCTGGTGTATTTGTGCGGCGAGCGCTAGATGTGTGGTGTGTATGCTTGTGGGCGTGAGCTGAAAGCTTGTTCCCCGTCACTCGTCAGACGTGATATACACATGGGTGTGTGTGTGTGAACATGGATCCATGTATGTGTGTGTGTGGGTGTGTGTGTGTGGAGGGGGGGGTGAAGGGAGTGTAAGGGGTCAACACCTCATCTAATCCCCCCCCCCCCTCCCCCCCCCCCCCTTCTGAGGAACACGTGTTGGCGTCCGTGTCTGATCTATCACCTGTCAGACAGTGAGGACAGGCCAAACCGGGCTCCCCGGGTGGCCACATGGTCGGTCAACGCCTCTAAAGGCACACAAGGTTGTATGCATGTGTTGACTGATAGGCCGAAACTGTGGGAGACAAAACGGCCCAAGTGCCAACAGTTTGTGTGTCCACAACACAGCTTGGCATCTTGGGGTGTGCCACTGTGAACGAGATGAACTGAATGCATGCTAATCCTAGACGAGCACCATGTGTGTATCACATAAAAACATGTAAAATAATATAATAGCCCACTATTGGCACTATGTCTCAGGTCATAAAGAAATGCATGCTACGTGTTATTTTCATTTTGATGATGTAATCTCGTCATATTGATTCCGTTCTGAACCAAGTGTATTGATCTAGAGGCAGCCCGCACGCCCCTGACATTTGGGTATTGCCTTACTAATCTTTGGCTATGTGGCAGGAGAAAATCAGACCTGCGATGCTAATCAGCTAACAACGTCCTCTCAGGAAAGACCGCTGCTGAGGCGTTTCTGTGGTTGGCGAGAAGGCATGGAAGCAATCCAAGGTGCCAAAATAGTCTGGCGGTGTACGCTCATCCATAACATTACAACAGTGTTGGAAAATCTGCACCAGTGGCCTTCAAGCACTATCTACAATGTTAGCAAGCTAATTAGCGAGAGCTAACTTCCTTAGGAAAAATGTGTATATAAATAAATAAATGACCCAATCTGCAGAGACTGCTGTGCATATTTAACACTTAATTATTATTATCTCTAGAACCAAAAAGAAAAACTAAAACAAGTGGATTATGGTTATCAAGCTACAGTGTTTCCCACAGATTAGAAAACTATATGTGGCGGGGGGGGGGGGGGGGGGGGGTCGAAATAATTCACAAAATCAACAACAACAAACAAATAATTTCTGCATATGCAGGTAGCGACGCTGCATACAGGGTGCTAAATAACTATTTAACTGGTCGGCTCCATGACGCCGGGTAAGTAGCTAGCTCTTGAAACTTCTCACCAAAAGAACGAAGGGGAACCTTCGATTAAGACATGTCCGTCGGTACCTAGCGAAAAGTAGCCTCAACTTTCCTAGACCTTTAGCTACGGCACTAATGCTGAAGGCTCGCTGATGTAGCTGTCGGTCTCACTAGAACGGCGTATGCATTGTTGCTAACGTGTGCTGACGTAGTGACTGTGTGTGTATGTGAGAAAGACGCGTGCGTGAAAGAGACGGAGGGAGAGCAGGGAAAGGAAATGCAGCTGAACGAATACGCTGCGTGTTTTTACCTAAATAGCGATAAAAAAAATGTTTTACGTAACGCAATGTGTGGCGGCCGGTGTTGATTCTGTGGCGCACCGCCACAAATTAGTCTATGTGTGGGAAACACTGAGCTATTAAGATGTTATGCTAATGGTTCAGTTTAGCTCATTTGATGCAACACTTGAAGTGACAGTCAAAGTTGTAAAATGTATACTGTACCATTTTTTTTATTTTAATTGAAAGATTCTATAACACATTGTGATTAGACGGTGAATGACAGCGGAACGTTCCAGCAGGCCTTTCTGATGGGAGTTCCAGCTACTGGCAGAGAGAGCTGGCATGGGTGAGCAGCACCATACCTCCTTCAAGTTATTATTATGGCATGATGTTTCCACTGGCCTGGTGACCTTTTACCAGAGTGAGCCTGAGTGTGAGGGGCCAGTGAGCATGGCCTGCCGGCCAAGTCCTCTCAGAGCCACACAGGAGAAACCTGATTTTGAAAAATAAATTTGTAATCCGCAATGTCTACCGCCAGCCTCATTGATTTTGCCCTCACGCAACAACACACACACAAAGGCACACGCACCAGCACAAAAAGATGACACACGCTCAAGCCGCACGTACACACACACACACTTCCTGACCTTGCATTAAGGAGACCGGAGATGCAGTTCTCACCGCTGCCGTCAATTGCTTATTTACCAATTTTGATTACGTTTGATCACAATCCTGGAGGATCGGTGCGAGGGGTGAGAATGGGGGGGGGGGGGGGGGGGGGGGGGGGGGGGGGGGGATATGTGTGCATGTCGGAAGGCCCCAAATGGAGGTCACCACCACCCCCTTCCATGCTCTACTTGCCTCCACTCCTCTCGACATTCAAACCTGCCAGGAGGGTTCCCAGAATGCTTTGCTGGCGCCACCTTTGAGGGGCGACAAGGGTGGTCAGTGGCTAGCGGTTAGCTCAAGGGGGTGGTGCCACCAACACTAGACAGACCCCAGCAGCTGGTGCTTTATAAATCAGGACCCCATGCTTAGAGGGGCTTATATAAGCTCCTGGTGGAAATATTAAATACATTTAGAAACATTGATATCTGCTCTCATAAGTTCTCTCAGCACCTCGCAGGGGCGCATGGTATTTCACGCGATACTATGTCAGACATACAGGAGCGGGGACTTTTGTTGGGTATAGGGGGTGGAGTAAACCTCACAGAGCATGGTGAAATTCTTTGGGAAAATTCATGGTATTTTCAAGGTTGAATAGAGCTTTTTCTCTCAAAATATAATTTAACATCTAGAATGTGGATATATTCAGTGACCAATATAGGTTACAACTTTTAACTACGCTTTCTTAACCATATTCTTTTGCCATTCCAACTTGCCATTCATCTCAAGTCTTACATTTCTCCAAACACGGCACCTGCAGATATCGTCCAAACCCCCATTATTCCTTTTTTCCATGACCAAACCAGGCCTCCTGCTTGACAGTGATCTCGTTACAGGATCTAGGGCAAATCCGGATCCCACACAGCCACTCTGATCAACCCCCCCACCATCTCCCCGGGCCCCCATGTCTGCGAGGGGGCCACAACACGCTTCGCGATTAAATGTCATCTTTCCTTTTAATTGAATGCCGTCATTTTCAGAGAATCGCCTACCACCGTACGGTGCTCAGCAGCGGAAGGGAGGGGGGAGTGTGTGTGTGGGGGGGGGGGGGTGCACGGAGTCAAATTCTCTTTGCACTCCAATTGTACGCATCAACGGCTTAGCGTCGCCTGCCATGGACAATACACGGCAATTCTTCTCCTAAGCATGCGCTAATAGTTTGAGCTTTATTTCTGAGGCAACCTTGTTTATTTTGGCTGGGGGACAAAGCTGTGGGATGAGATGTTTGGTGTGGGATGGAGACATCAGACTGGGGATGAGGCGAGAGAGTGGATATCGGAGAAGTTGGTTTTATAAATAGGATGGTTACGACAGGACAATAGCAGACGTTGGTCCTATTTTCTGGTGACACACACACACACTGCAATGCTGTTAAAGATGAGTTATATTTGTGGAGCTCTATCAAGAACTTGACACACAATCCTACCCCACAAACTGACCTGCGGTTAACTGTGCGAGTCAATGAGATAATTTGTGTGGAAAGTGTTAACCGTGTTTCATCAAACATGTAGAAATGTCTACACGTGTCTGTTAAGAGATTTCATTATTTTATTTTTTTCTTCAATGACCCTTAAAATAATGTCCCTTCCCAAGGCCCAGTTAACATAAATAATTCCTTGTAAAATTATAAAATAGCTATTTAAAAATCAAATCATTTGTATAGATGTTGAAATGACAACACCCGTACCCATAGTTTGTTGAGTTACATATATATATATGTAAGGGTTTATATACATCAAAAGCAAACTTTTTCAGCGAATCAGAGAAAGGAATCTACCTGATCCACCAAGCTAGATTTCCCCAATGAATGACACCCCCCACCACCCCCACCTCCCCCCCTCACCAAGGGAGAAACATAACACACACAGGAAGTGAGTTGGGATGTTCGGAAAGCATTTAGCAGATCAATACGCTGGGAGGGAGCACGGGAGGGAGGGACGGAGGGAACAGCGCGAGCGTTAGAGGGAGAGAGAGAGAGAGAGGGAGGGAGAGAGACACAGAACCCAGAGGAGTGGAGTCTCGGGGGAACGGCACTGTGCTTTTCAAGAGTACTGTTACACTTCTTCTATCTCAGCCAGACGGGCCGGTAGGATCGACCCACTCAGCACATTTCCTGCCCCTGGCCAGGCCGCGTTCTGTCTCTGAGAGCCTGCAGACAAACCCAGCGAGGAGGTAAACACTGCAGATGATGTCACGACAGTGTTTCCCTCTCTCCGGCTGCTGACAACTGTCCCATCTCCTCGCTGGGCAACGTCTAGCCTCCCCCACGATTAGGTGGATCGTCTCGTGACAACGTCACAGGGGAGGCACCGAAAAGTCCTACAGAGGTTTTTTTGGGGGGAAGGGCTCCTGAGGCAGATCGACTTCCTCGACCTGCTGCTTTCTAAAATGATTATTTGAGTGATAACACCATGGTCTAATCCCCACAATCTATCGTCGCGGTCTATCCATGTCCTCCCGGCCACGCTGCACAGATCTACGGACACTGAAAGAACAAAAGGGATTATGGACGGAGAGATGACGGTTTTCGAGACTCACCCTCTTTCAGCATGCCCACTTTGAGGCACTTCATAAAGCGACAGGCCTGGCACGACTTGCGTCTCCTCTTGGTGATCTCACACTCGTTGGTGGCCGGACAGCTGTACTCAATATTTCCTGCAGAGGACGAGCAAAGGCCAGATGAAAAAGTTCAAATGTCGTGGAGGCACACATTCGTATTCAATTGATGTTGTAAGGCAGGGGTGTCCAACTCCGGTCTTCGAGGGCCGCTGTCCTGCATGTTTTAGATGTTTCCCTGCTCCAACACACCTGATTCAATTAAATGGGTTGTTATAACGACCATTCATTAGAATCAGGTGAGCTGGATCAGGGAAACATCTAAAACATGCAGGACAGCGGCCCTCGAGGACCGGATTTGGACACCCCTGTTGTAAGGGATAACAAAAGTTATTTTTTGGTGTGTGAAGGAAAAAGGAATCCACATGCATCCCTGCAAGCGTGGATGTCCGCATGCACATATTCACTCGGCCGAGTGTGCATAAACACAGAGGCGTGCGCGCACGTATAAACACACACGCACGCACGCTGTCCCAAGGTGATCTCGGGTGACATTCCTGAAGGAGGGTATAGTGGCATTTTGATGGGACACGTTGAAAGCACGTCCCTGCCCCCTGCGTCCCACTCCCACTCCAATCCTCCGATAAATTAGCTTCATTAATGCAGAGCGTCCTCTCAGCTAGCTTCCCCACAACCTCTCCCAACCCCTCTTTCGCATCCTAAAGGACGACGGGTAAGCCCCCCCCCCCCCCCCACCATCAGCGGAAGACAGTTAGAAGACGGACACACAACTGAGCACTCTGCATAATGTTCTCCAACTAAACCAGGCCCTGTTGTAATGGTGCCAATCTTTATGCCCTGTATCATGTAGCGAAAGACTCGATGCATTATTCAACTCTGTCTCGGCACATCTTGGCTCACAATGGAAGAACAAAACGAAAAAAACATTCCGTTGCAACATAATCATACTGTCCAAAAACCAGGCAGAAACGCAGACATATCCGCTTCGATGTAATAAAAGGATGAGTCTTTTATTGCACTCCCTTCGACTTCCCGGCAAAAACGGCTTGTTTTGGATTCTAACTGTGCTTCTGAAAAAGTTGACATGACCTCCGAGAATCAATGACAAATCCACAAAGTCCCCATCCTTTGATTGAGCATGTAAGTGATTTCCCCAAACACCAAGTATATATCAAGGAACATCAAGGTTCCTAAAAAAAGCTAACCAGGTGCCATCTACTGTATATCTGCCAGTGCCTCCCAGTTGGTCAAGGAGAAGGTGCCAACATTTGTCAGGATCCCTGGCATCAAGGGTGGCATTGAGGTCACATGCACAGCATGGAGGCTGTGGCTTCACGCCAGCTGGTTGGCAGAGATTGCTGACAGAGTTTGGGGTGGGTAAAGTCATTTAGAGAGGTCTAAGCCAAGGGAGTTTTACATGAGTCAAAAACACTGTTGAAGTTAATCAGGGCATCTAGAGAACAAAGGGGTTTTTCTAAACCTCCGTTTCTCTCTCACATGGTTGGCATTGGCAACAAATATATTTTGAAAAAGTTTTATGCAAATACATTAATAATAATACAAACTAAAAAATATATATATAAGTGTATAAATGTATATAAGTGTGTGTGAACTAGTTTCACTATTTTGTTAATCAGTCATTTCACATAGATGTGAAGAAACACTAACACAATTAGAGATGGTCTGCCAAACACTAACAAAACAGAAATACACACACCTGATAAGAATTTCAAACCAGTCCTGTATTGTCAAGTGTATTTCTTAAAAGGTTTACGCTCGCAGCATCCTTAATCAATCATTGATCACCTCCTCTTTTTCCCTCAGAGGACGCCTCGCCCCCCAACCTCCTACATTTTTTTAACCTCTTTTATTTTCCCTGGAAATGTTGATATATTATTATGCTATGCTATTATCCATTACCCCACCCTCCCCAAAGCACCCCCCCCCCTCCCCATCTCGTCTCTAGCTGGACCTCTCCTTGTCCCCCTCCATTGCGAGGTCGGGACCCGCGGTTCCTGATTACCATTCCATTAAAGGGCCCTTTCCCTCCGATGAGTGCCCCCTCGTTCCCCCTCTCCTCTGATTTAGAGGAGTTCTCTGTGTCTCATTCCTGTCCCCTTCCTCTGTTATTGCCCCCACCTCCCCACACCAACGCCACGTGCCTGAGCTCCTAATTGGCCTCGCTCTCCTTCCCCAGAGGGGCGAGCCGACCCCCCTTTTCCACCTCCACCAACCCCCCACCCCCCGCCGCCACCGCTGACTTTCTCCCAATGAAAAGCCTGGTTCTTAATTACAGTCGCCCCTTCAATGCTGATCGTTATTGACGGAAAAGTACCGGCGCTCGGGACGAATGACGGACAGATTAGGTCCATTAGGGTGGTCCGTCCTCCAGGCAGGAGAAGAAGAATGGAAAAGGGGGGGGGGGATTTGTGGACGGATAACGCAAAGCCTCGGACGAAGGCCGCTCGCGACCTATCGCCAGGGCGGCCCCTATCGTCTTTTTTCCCGTTTTTTTTGCCTTCGCGATACTCTGTGTGTAGGGCTCCGGGAAGATGTATGCAAGGTACACACGCTAAACATCTAGATTGCATTTGCAGTGTCTGGAGCGTTGAAAAGACTATGGATACCTCAACTTCATTATCCTTCATTCATAGATGTATAATGTCAAATATCCGATTTGTGCCATTCACATCAGGTCATTCTTAAACTCCAAATAAGGTACAGTACAAATCTGTAGAAAGGTCTGATGCTCCAGTTTTTGTCAAAAATGCTGCAGATAAGCACATTTATTCTGGATATTATGTCAGTTTGACAGATTAGTTTGGAACATTACACACATGGCAAAAGGGATGCCAACGGGGCAACTCACACGCAAACACAGCAAACAAACTTCCTACCCAATCAGATTTCGAGTCTCTGCCTTAATGCCCTCAGTAGACATTAATAATCACCATGGTATTAGTGCCCAGGGTATGGGACAGGCATCAACGTATGGTCACACATGCTTCACAAAGAGCTGTGTACTGATCACATTCACAATCATATCCTCCTGATCATATCCCTCCAAAACAGTGTTTGGGTAAATTGAGTTTTGAGTTTGAATTTAATCCTTGAAATGAATGAATACTGAAATGAATGAATAATGAAAATGTTGTTTGAGTCTGCTTGCTAAAAGGAGGATTTGAATGAAAATTGCCTACTTTTTCTTCTCGTATCTGAAGTGGCTTGACTAAATGTTGACTCATGTCACCCAAGACTTGAAAACACACAAAAGAACTGCTGACTAGATATAAATATTGAGTGTCGGGCAAGCTGGTGAACAAACAAAGAAAGGGAGGTGACAACTACCTTGTATCGTCCTCTTGAAAAATGCTTTGCAGGCCTCGCAGGAAGCCACTCCGTAGTGGTACCCTGAGGCGATGTCACCGCATACGAGGCAAAGCCTCTTGGGGATGGCGTTGAGCATGTACTCGCACTTGATGGGCGAGTCGTCGGCGACGCCGCCCGAGCACTCGTCGTAGCGCCTGAGGCAAGCTCCGCCCCCTCCCAGCATTCCCGGGTTGAACATGGGCGGCGAGTCGAGGGCGTGCGAGCGTCCGTTGGGGCCGTTGATGTAGCCGCCGCTGGCGTCGGAGTTGCCGCTGGGGCTGTGGTGGCTGACGGTGTCGACGAGAGAGGAGGAGGGACTGGACGGTTCGGTTTTGATGTAGGAGCCACAGCTGGAGGACAGGTGGCGGTCCTCTGAGGGCATTCTGGTCAGCAACCTGATGAACACAGGACAAAGACACAGACAGCGTTACTCCTGGTATCGTTATTTTAAAAAAGTCCAGTGAGTGAGCCTGTCCTTATGAAAGGACACTTTTCGGACACTTCAGGAACAAAAATAAGTTATTTCTCTCATCGGTTAAAGGAAGAGTGCCTTCGTTGGTGCATGTGAATCTAAAACAAACATTCGAATCAGAAGACATATGTTGGTTCAGATGGTGAACTAAACGGGCCGCGCTATTGTGAACACAAGATTTGACCCAAGAATGAGAGATCGACCAATAAAAGAAACCTGTTAATGGATATAGAAGTGTCTCTTTCAGTAAGATCATGGGTTCTACGTGAGCAGATCGATGGTCATGGTTCAACAGTGGCTGGTGCTGGGTCACCACAGAGGAGAGTGAGAAGTTCAGGGACTGGATGGGGGGGGGGGGGGGTGGGCATGTCCCAACCTGACTAATGAACACTGTGGTCTTATCAATGATGCCCCTAAGACTCCAGCAAAAGGCTTAAATATAGCTTAAAGACGTCACCCACTATCTGTGCGTGTGTATATATAGACATACAGTGTGAGGTCATCAGGTCCAGACGATATCTGCTGGGGGAGATAGCCCCCCCCCCCTGGGCACAGATCAGATCTATCGACCCAAGCTCTCCTTCCTTCCTGTTTCTGATGGGGCATGAATAAATACCCCCCTGACCCGCCCCCCTCCCTCCTACAGTCCAGACATATCTTATGCATTTTTAATCAGATCGGACTGTTAACACAGTTTTAGATAAAGATACACTAAATTTTGGTGGGCTTGATTCAAAGACCGTGGTTAATGAAAGACTCAAAAGGCTCCAGGTGAATCCAGTTGGTAATCCACTCACACCGAGCAAATTGTGAGGGCATGTTTTGTCTACTGGAGGGAGTCAGGAGAGTGCGGGCAATCTAATGGTTAATACATCATTCTGGATTCCTCTGCAGCCCAATGGAGGGATTCCCTATAGAATTGTACATTGTGGCATATGTAAAAAGTAGTTCATTCCTCACTTAGCGCAAAGTAACACTTGGGAGATGTTTTTTTGTTACATTTAATGGAAATTTCTAATGGTCCCCTTTAAATCTGTTGGAGTGAAATAATGGCACGACGAGCCCGACCAATTCTTTCCAGACAGAAATAGCTTCTGCTTTACTTTCATAATTTGGTCCACCCCCACCCCCACCCTCCCACCCCAACTACGTCCTCCTCCCACCAAGTGGTACAGCGTGTTCTGGGCGCAGGTTTTTGTATTGCTCGGTTTTTACCGCCCCCTTCTCCCCCCACTCCCCCTTTATCCCGGTATTCAATGGAAGCGTGTTTGCTCCTCCATGCAGAAAACAGGCACAAGCCGAGCGGGCACGAGACGTGAAGGTCACCTGGCTTTCGCCGTTTCCGCCCTTCCTCTGAGGTCCGGTTCCGAGTGAACCTGGGCAGAGCACCGCGCGGCCGAGCGGGTCTTTGTCTGCCCCTGTGAAGGAGGGGAGGTTGACACGTGTCACACTACCCTTTCCAACGGAAAAACCCACCAGAATATCAATTTTTTTCCAAATAAATAACAGGGACACGGTCAAAAATGTCAAAAACCACGGTATCAGTGACTGCGCTGTAATGCAGGTGAACTGCGCCCGTGTGCAAAAAACAGGCCTCAGTGTTTGCAATGAAGCTGTTAGTTTAGTTTGCGAACTAAATGTGTGTGTGTGTGTACACAGTATTTGAGAGACAGAGGGTGTGTGTCTGTGTTGTTGTGTGTGTGTGCTTGCATGCAGGCTTCACCCTAGCAGTGTTGAATATCCCCCTTGCATAAATTCTGAATCTCTCTCTCTCTAAACCATGAAATGTACTTTCCAGACTGAGTATTTAAGAGTGAGAACAGCAAAAGTCTAAAAATGACTTATAATCTTGGAAAGAAAAAAATTACTCTCAAACACAGATTTGAACATGGAGCACCATGACACATGAAGGGTTAAAATCAGCCCCCTTGCCCCCATCTTGGTTCCCCAATATATTTATCCACGGAGGGGAAATGTTATTGTTAAGGGTTAAGCTTGTAGTGCGGAACAAGGCGTAAATCAGGACGGCAAACACACGCTTGAACATGAAGTACAGGGGGACAGAGGCAAGGAACCATGCATGAAATTAGTTCATTAATCTTTCTATGATAGGCTGTCCTTGTTTGGGGCAAACTCTATCAGCTTTAAAACTGGCGACCCTTTTCGTTCTGACACAAGAGATTGTAATGTTCATCAGGCGCATGGCTGACTGGAACAGGGTAGAACTGTGGAAGGGGAGGGAATAAGGCTATGTTTCTCTTTGGATTCCTTAAACCAAATGGTAACTAAGCTAATAAAAATGATTGTATTGTGTTTATTGTTTGAGGTAGAAAAAGAAGTCAAACCTTTTTGTCTTTTAAGTCTGCTGACCACACAGACATCCACACCAACACACATTATACACACTATTTTAGCTAAAAGCATTTAAAAAAACTACACATACAAAACTATAATATTATATATGTAGCTATAGCTACCTGTAATTTAATTACACATACACAACCACACCACACACATGCACACACACGGTACTTTCAGCATCTGGTCCTTCCAATGTCATTGCCACAAGGAGAGATTGCATAGATTTCCCACATGGATGATGTCTCCTTACCTGGAACATCAACCCCCATCTACATACACATCCACCACCTCTGTCGGGCTGCACTTGCAGCAAAGTCAAACACACCCCTAACCGCCTTCAAAAACGAGGAAGGGGGGGGGGGGGGGCAAAAAATTAAACGAGTAATGACTTAGTCCGTCATTGGGAATCAGAGAGGGACTCGTGAGGGACAGTTACGATATTGATTTCATAAATAAACAGAGATGGCCCATCGATCCTAACGTTATTTAGCATTTCAATTACTGCCTAGAAACATTACCTTCAAACGGGTGCGCTCTCCATAGTAATAACAAACCCTGATGATCACAGGCTAGCCCCAGTCTGGTGCAAATTGGCTTTTCTTTCTTCCAAATGTGTAAACGACACAACTTTGCATTTACCTAATGACATTAGGGCATGGACTGAATTTCAAGTAAGGATCAAGCAGGTACAGTAGGTACTCCGGTCAATTGACGCTATGCAAATGAACATGATAAAGAGGGATTAACTTCACAATGTGTTGCGTCGTAACAGGCGTAGTAGGCCCATTAAATCAAGGACGATAACCCACTTTCAGTGCTCTGATGTAATGGGCCTCTGTATATGTGTGCGCGTGTGTATGTGTGTTCACAAGATCAATAAAACAAACTCTACTCCATTTCAATTTCTCCAATTCTACCTCTCTAAGGTAGGCTACGTCGTTATCAGCCTTACAGAAAACGGATCTGACTGAATACGACCCACAGACAGGGGAGCGCTCACACTCTGATGAATTCAAAGTCCTTGACAGCATGCCTAAAGGATATATCTACATCAAGAAGGGGGGTCACGACATGTAATGAAGTTATTTCTCCGCCAATGCCGTAGCGCGCACACACAACGCTCTCTCACAAAGCGGTACAGTACCAGCGCCGTAGCAGCCAGTGTCATTAATAAACATGTCACTCGGTGACTGGGAAAGACAGGGGAACGGGGCGCCACAACAAAAAAACGGCACTTTTCCACCACCTGCTCTCTCTCTGTCCATCAGTAAACTCTAAAATTTGGTTTCCCTTCGCACGGGTTACTGTTACTTATAGCAGTCTCACACAGCTTCCGTTTAGGTTCCTGTATCAACCAATGAGCTTAATGAATGAATGGATCACTCCCTCATGGATAGGGGATCGTTTTTTACTTCCTTTTTGGCTCTCATATGGTGTTGGAGATACTTCAATATGGATGTTGCCCACTATAAAGTGGATAAGGATTTGAACAGAGCTGGGAGAAACCAAGATGGATCCTAGCAATGTGATCTATGTACACTGCCAGTGACTTCTTAGGTCAATTCTGTGCCCCATTTGCCAAGGGTGTGACAGGAGTTTACACTGATGAAGTCAGATAGACTTACCAACATGGCACAGATGGTACCATTTTGGCATTCAACAGAGACTGTACACAGCCTTTTGGGTGATAACAAAAATATATGTTTTTAAATTCAGTAGGCCGATACCAGTATAGCATATCCCTGCAACATCTCCATCTTCGTCTGATTCCAAATGGCATTAAAACTGGAAAACTGCAACACACATACAACTAATGTATTTAATACCATATTGTATATTATCGATTGTCATATTGGATTTCTGCTCTTATGTTACTGCTGTTTCCAGTCTTAATCCTAAAGTTAAGCACAACACAATCTAAGCAAGATCCATTTCAGGTATGTGTGATGTTGGGCAAACTCACATTACAGATAGGTAAAACTGCCTTTAGTAGTGTGGATCTATTGACTTTTTAAAATTAATAATGTACTATATTTGGTTTGACAGTATTCAAAACAGCTCAGGATTCACAGAGACAGATTTATTTAAAAAATGTATTTATTTCTGCCCAGTTTGCTGTTTGCAGTGTGTCTGCCAGAAGGCCACAGATCCACAAACCGCTAAATCTGCTATCCATTATATTATTATAGTCATCATCATACATATCTATCTATCATTTCTGAATAAAGAACAGTTTTCTAAATTGAACAACGATGAGATACTTTTAACAGACATAGTCAGGTGTTCCATAATATCATAGGGCTGTTTGATGATATGCCGTCTCTAAAATTAGGTCCCAGGTTGGAATGTGATTCCCAGTCTTGTCTCTCTCTGTGTGTGTGTGTGTGTGTGCGCGCGCGTTAACTGCAGCTGTATTCCAAGACGGTCTGCTGGGTAAGGGCACCTGTATAGGAACACTGAGTGGAACCAGAAAAAATGCTGCATGGGTCTGTTTGGAAATTTCAGGGACAGTATGACAAACAACACTGGTGACTGTAACTTAAAACCCTAGAGTCACCAGCTCAGTCACAGAAGGGTGGAATACAACGCAACGTCCTACATTTTGGCCGTTAGACTGTCCCTGAACTCAAGTGATAAACATGACAAGCACATGCCAGATCATCACAGAGGAATTATGAGGTGGTTTGAAACCTGATTCGTCTTTACGAACATGATCAAACTGATTTGTGGAGACGGAAATAATATTCATGGGAGAGCCATTCAAGGGATTTGTGCTACATCACAAATACCATGCAGAAATAGTGAAATCTCGACGTAGATATCCTACGTTACATTTCTGTAATGGTCTGACTTCCCTAAAGACACTGCAGTATGGAAATATCAAAGTCGATTGACAAGCTTCGAACATCATATTTCACCCATGAATGGACCTCTCCTGAACAGCATGTGTGAGCGTGTGAGAAAAGACACCTATTAGCTCTCTTATCCCCCGTCAGAGGGCGTAGCATGAGAGGTGGGCATTACAGACATTGAACCTCTATCCTCAGGCTAATAAAGTGGGCAAAAATCCCCCATGTTAGGATTAAGTATATTATGGGGCATGGGCCACCTCGTAAACTGACTACAATTCATCTGCAGAAGAGGTCAGATGTGCACCCTCAAAGACCGAGCTTCACTCAAGTCCAGGGTTTGCGTGGTCACATGGTCTGGGACAACTGGTGTAGGAGCTTCAACTCTAGGAGGCTCGAGTCAAACAAGAAGCGCTACTAAGAGAGATAAGAGTATACTCATACTGGGCTCTACTGTTGTGTGTGCGGGTTGGTTTATTTAGCTCTTTACCCAACCTGGAGTGTGAAAATGTTCAGCGCATAAGTACATTCTGGCAACATAATATAAAAGGTTCCATGAACTATCATGTAACTACATAGCAATACAGTTTGGTAACCAAATTGTAGGTACCCATTCATGTTGATTGGTCAATAAGCACACTTAAAGAAGTCAAATCCGTTTTTTGTGGCAGTACTTCCTCAACTGAGACATGACACATGGTCGTACGGACACACCTAAAGCGTAACACTGAGGGGATAGGGAGACATGAAGAGCTGGTACAAACTCAACACCATGCTCCTTTCATCAATCATTCCTCCACCCCCCCCCCCCCCCCACACACACCACACACTCACTTGCTTATACCTCACTCATTTGCCAGATAGAAACCGTGTCCAAACACATATCACACATACACCTCAGCACCCGGTCACCCCAGTGTAGTAAAAGAGGCAGATCTCTCACGTAAATGAAAGCTTCAGAGGTTATAGCTTCATTTCTGTCACATCTGTTCATATCTGTAGTCAAAATAATACAATTTAACATGTATAGTGTATATCACATACTGACCATATATTTTGAACAAATATGTACCGTACAGGTACTGCACACGTACTGATATATTACACTTTCATTACTGACTATGTACAAAAGGAAATATGTTTATTATGAATACATTTATATAAGTATAGCTATTTTATTATTCATGAAACATAATAAAAATCAAAAAGGTGTTAGATTGTTGTCCTATTTAAGAGTATTTCAGAGTATTTAAGAGTATAACAGCATATGATGTTATATAAGAACACAGTGTGAAACCATAAAAAGGAATATTGCATGTCATAGGGCCGGCCTAACGCACAATCAAAGTGACTGAGACCTTTTAAATAGTGTTCTGTAGTGGTATTTGCACTGAGAGAATTGAGCCAAATGACATTTTGTGACAAAATAAATGACCCTTTGTTGGTTCATCAGTGTTTGTTCACCTTGTGAACAAATCTTGTGTCAATCTTTTAACGCACCAGAGGGTTTTATAATCACAGACCATGGTAGTACAGTTTAAGCCCACAGAAATACAAATATTGCTATTTAAATATCAATATCCATACAGTATTCAGCTTCATTTAAATATTAGATATACCAAGACTTAATAATCCTTACACTGTACCAACCAAAAGGTGATTCTTGTGTGTTTTACAAACAACATGATCAGTGATCAACAGGGCTCAACTTGTCAACTGGATCTCTACTCAAACTAGTATGAATGCTTTGCAGATTAACTATCATTTACTTTTTTTTATTGTATTTTAGGATTTTCTTCAAATTAAAAAAACATTGATGACAAACTGCTAATAATGAGTTTAGTAGAATGTACTAAAGAGATTATTAATATAACAAAACATTTTAGCAACCCTCCTGGCCATTTTTTTAATACATTATACATTAGGTTATGTTCAATTATCACCAAATGTTTATTAATGTTCATAATAAAAACATTTCCTTTCAGTTTGATATGTTTGATAAGGTCTAAAAATCGAATTTGTAAGTGTGTGTTTGTCTGTGCTCGTCTTTACGTGTGTTTGTCCTTGTAAGTGAAGTGAAGACACTCGTAAACAAAGTCTCTGTGAAAAGTTTCAAGAAGTTTAAATCTCCCCAATCCCATCTGGAGTTTAGAGAGGCTTACACAGGCGTCTCCCTCTCCACTCATGCGTTTAATGACCGGACTTTCTTCTAGACATGCAACAGGTAGGGAGCATTAGTGTAAGTAGTGTAAGCATTGAGTGTTCCTCAATCTTAGTCTACTTCAGCTGGACGCTTTATAAAACTCTGCTGACATAGGCTGAACTGGTGGTACATGTTGTCCGTTTCCCATTTTCTATGGAACTATGTAACAACTAATTTAATGATGATAGTGTCTAATTTATTTATGCATAATTGTTATGTCACTTTAAATAAAAGTGTCTGCTAAATCAATGACATTTTAAATGTAATGCAGCCACTTTATTTCTCAGTTAATTCGAGACATTTACTGAAGGGATCAGAGTGATCATAAAGAAGCTTTAAGTTGGCATGAGGTCTTTTTTCATGTTAAAATTTCACACCCTTTAAAAGCTACTTTCTTTTAGTGACATTCCAGACCACAAAAAAATGGTCTTCAGTTTGCCAGTATAATGTGTCCTAAACACTCAAGCAAGTCCTTTTTATTTAACTTGTACCCCTGGGGTGTATAGACAAGCCTGGTACACTAATGCATGTTCACCACACACACCCTCGTGGTTTCTCCCTCTCCCTCACAAGCAGCCTCGCTTGCTCGCACGCACACACGCTCGAGACCCGACACGGGTTGGTCTGGCTCGCCTCCTGATAAAACACAGCTGCTAGTGATGGCTGTTTGGTGATCATTCTGATTAATCTGGTGCTTGATATTCCCTTCGGCTCAGGGTAAGCCCTGGATCCTGACCCAGTGCTGCGGGGGCGATAGCCTACAGGAGCCCCAGGAGGTCCCCATGTCTCTGCCAGCGCTCAGTGAGGTTCCCCAAAACACTGAGCTCTGACTGCCATCCCACTGGTGCGACTGAACTGAAAGGCTTCACAGAAACTCACGACTGACTGTAAATACTCGGTATATCATTCGAGAAATAGCAATATTTACAACTTGACATCTATATGCATTTTTTTACTCAGGCAAAAAAAAGAAGAGATTTTGGAACATTTATCATTAAAGTAAGGGGCTTTTTAAAATCCTGAATACATTCCTTGAGTGTGAATGAATTACCTGTGCTTATTTGGACGAGGAACATTTTAAACTGTGTCGCTGAATTGGGCAACCTTGATGATGGGAGTGGGAGTTTTCTGCACTTTTTAGAAAACGTTTTCCATCTTTGACCCGTAGACCACTGACAAAGTTACACCATACGCAAGCATAGGAAACAAGTACATAGACACAACTTTGACAAAAAAGGAAAAAATAATACTACCATGCCGAGTCATTTGAAATGTATAAAGCCTATGGTGTTCGAGCACATTTAAAGACAAAAAGAGGAAAAGCAGATAGACAAGAGATGCACCTACTGGTTATGATAGCAGAGAGGGTCTGGGATACACAGTTCGGAAACATCCATCAGTCCAGGTTAAGCATTCCAGGTGTGGGAAACAAGGAAAAGTGCCGGAAGAAAGAGTCAGTCCCAAAGTCTCCCCATCACACTCGCAAAAATGTTGTTGTCAGGTGTGCACCTTCCTAGGAGCAGTCACCCTCCCTCCCTGTTCCCTCCCCAGCAAAAATAACACCTCTTGCTCGACCCAGCACACTCCAACATGCACAGGTACCTCAGGTTGTGTAATGACGTGTGGGCTCTTAGAGAGAAAGACAAAGAGAGAAAGCGGAGACAGAAATTACAAAAGTAAGGAGGCTGCCGAAAGAGTAAAAGGGGGGAGAATAAGGAAAGGGGGAGAAACAGAGAGAGAGCGAGAAATGGACAGAGTGTAGCAATGGTGAGAGCGCACTGAGACTGACCGAGTCAGTGAGAGGATTGACTGTCTCCATTCCACAGACAGGGGCTCTTTAAGACTGGGGGAGGGGAGGGGGGTGGGGGGTTGATGAATATGGAGCAGCTGTAGTTGGCTAGCTCTGAGGGGGGCGGACTTACAGCAGCCAAGGGGGTTGGCAGGCGGCAATAGAAGGTGGGGCCAGCAGACGTCCAGTCAGAATACAGCCATTCACAAGGGAATCCTGTGAAGTACACACACTCACAGACTTAAACACACAACACAGATAATCCGTATAAACACATTCAGTAAAGTTCTCTTGTCTTTGTATTATGACACAATGTTACAAGCGGTATAAGAGTACCTAAATAATATCCAATTAGGACATTACATAAATCCAAACATCCAAACATCCAAAGAAGGCCCTTTTACACAAAGCTGAATTGTAAGACAACATTCACAAAACATGAACATAAACATTTATTTTGTCCGTATTTTTGTTGTTGTTGCTTTTTCATTTTAAACAATATGCATGAAGTGAATGGAATCAATAACCTCATCTTCTGAATAGAAGTCATATCGGTCAATTCTCGAACTGCGCATTTCCTACTACAGCCTAGAGTTTGGCCATGACTTTATGTATGGTGCTTAACGGGCTCAGCTGCAGCTTAGCAGGGCAAAATCCTTCATGTTCACTTTTATCTTCCATTCCATGCAGCTAGCATTTTACAGACCCTCTAACTACTAAAGAATGCCAGCAATCTCAGACTGCGTTTCACAGTTTTCCGTTGTAGGAATATCCTCTTCCATGTCTGTGCAATCTCAGCTCAAGGATGAAGACGAAGTCATGTAGTCGGTACAGTAAGATTTGAATTTATATTGTGACTTTGAATGAAACGGGCAGTCTCAACGTACAGTACAAACACACAGATAGTGTACTCCCATGCTTTATCAACCCACATTTTTCTGATCAATACAAAACCCATCACACGCTACTATTGATCATGGCATTGCAGCCAAGGGCCTCAGGGAAAGATTTTCAAACTGTCTTTTTACATAAAAGGTACAAAATTATACATTTCTTTTCATGTCAGTCTACATCAGAATCAACTCGAGTTTAAGTTGATTGGTTTAATATAAGCAAGTCAAACTATCAATAACAGGGATTTAATGTTCTGTCTACATTGGGCACAGTCCGTGGAAATCAGGATATTCTTGTGGTCGGATGAAAGCATCCAGACGTAATCAATATAAGAGATTTGTTTTTGTTTTAGTGCATGAGAGCTCCACCAAGTCGACCAAAAGCTAAGGTGACATGAAGCGTTTTTTCCTTCTCTTGTCTCACAAAGACAAACATTATGACAACCAAAGGCCACTCAAAGTATAACACCAGTCATTTAAAATGACATCGACCTTAATATCCACAGTTTGACTGTGAAGACCTACATATTTGTTTTGACGATTGTGTGGTTGCGTTATGAGTAAATAAAATTCACTCAACTACCTGACGTCATAATTGGAAACTTAAAATGGTCCCTTCTCCCATCACCTTCTACTCATCTCTTTTGACTTTATCCTTTTCTGTCAACCTTTCTATTTTAGTCTCTGTTCATGCCCTGGACACTTAAAGCAGGAGCATGGTTTAAGTCTTTGAACAGGATTTGGAGTGTTCGGGTGTGTTCCACCCTCCACCCCTCTCAGCCTGGCTCACTCTGACAGAGAAAACAGAGGGAGGATTTGATTCATGGTAACTGACAGGAAATCCATGTGCCGCGCAGTCCCTAATCCCGCCATCACGCAACCACCGAACCAAGGACCAGTAATCCAATCATTTAGTCTGTATTTACCCAAAACTGATTTTCAGCTCTAAGACCCAAAACAGACACAGTACATAGTACCTAATAGATAATAAGGGTTTAGATGGAAATAATTATTGCTCACAAATGGGGCTTAGAGATAACAAATATGCTATACAACAACCAATATCCCTCTTTTACAAAAGGAAATTAATCCTAAAATGATTAGCCGATCAGCACTATTTTTGACATGGGATACATACATCTGGCCAAAGCCACCTAATAGCATCTATAAGGTCGTTTACTGATATTAGGCATTGTTTGGAGGGACCACAATCAGCACCTTGTTTTTGAAACATGAAAAGGCCCCATCATTATCTGTCAATAAACTGTAATTAGATTTTGTGGCGGGCAGTGAGACGCAATCTGTCCGTCACCTCGAGTGTCTGTAATTAAAATCCTGATTGATGAGTGTAAGTGGCCCTTTGTCTCAGACCTTCTGACATCCACACTGACCTCTGTACCAAACAACAACATACAGAGTTGTATCCAGAGATTGACAAAGGAAGTCTCAAACCCAAACAAGCATTGCTTGCACCATGTCGGAATAAATAATGAAAAAGGTTCGTGAAATATATAGAGACTTTCACTTAATCCTCCCTTGATTCATTCTACCACCCCATGTCACACCCAGGACCACCTCCTAATCAAAACAAGACATACAACACTCTCCCCCCCCTCTCTTCTCCAATCCAGAAGTCCTCTGTTTGGATAAAGCAGCTCTCCATTGCTCCAGCGCTGCTAGACACATACGTTAGTTAAGAGCACACAGTGGCACTCCCTCATTCCGCCCCTCCCTACTGGAGGAGTGGAGAGTAAGATAATTGCCTCAGCCGCGGGGCTGCATTAATCGGCTGGGGCAATTGGTCATTTCTATTATGTCCTCTCCTCCTTGGGCAACGGCAACTGTGCGACTAGGAGCCGACCAACAGTAGGCCGTGCTACCACGCTTGTCTGTTCACGCTGGGTTAATAAACGCTATTAGCCTCTATCTCCAGCTCTCTCATTTCTCATTTAACGAAGACCAATTCCAACAAAACCACTCAAGCACCTCTGTTCATCAGAATGTAGCCATACGTTCTTGATTTAATGTTCAAATTCAAATGATGGAGTCAAAAATCTACCTTGCCTGTCTGATGTCAGTCATAATCCATGAGTTACATGTATATTCACTTGATACGAGTTCAGACTGTGTGGCTTCTGCTTCCCGTCTTTCACCTGAACATTTAAATTGCCCCGTGCCCTAAAGTAACTTTGTGCCTCTACTCTTTATGGCTGAGTGGAGGCTAAGAGAGTAATGATGTGTGTAAGCTAATACGTGAGTCAGAACTGTTTGATACGAAGTCCCTGGAACATTGACCTGTATTACAGCTGTAACTATGATAGCTACATTTGTAACATATACTTTATCTCTGTGTAACAAAAGCCATTCAATATTTTTCCACGAGAAAGTTAGTGATGGAGAAGTTTGTAGAAAACATCCAACGGAAATCCTCAATCTTTTTTATTTCCTGTTCATTCTCCTCTTCAAAGCCTGCTCTGTATATCATTTTGGTATCGTTTTTCTGTTAATATATCTTGACTGCTACCATAGAATATGTTGTATAGCTACAAAGCTCATTACACATGGAAACACTCAATACACAAGGTTGATCTCTTTTATAAACAGCTCCTCTAGTTAAATCTGAGGCCACTTTACTTTAAGTCGCCAGCATAACACAAGGAGCGCCATCCAGGATTCACCTCTAAAATCAAGCTAGGTTGTGTCATTGTCATGCAAGGGTGGATCAATATATTCATCTCAAGTTCATTCCAATGGAATAGCTAGCAAAAACAGCCCCCATGGTGTCAGCTTTTTAGAGCTGGGAAGCTCTTGCATACACAGCAAGCTTGCTAGGTCTAAACTCGAAAGTGTGAAGCTCTGAAGCTGCAAGCAACGAGGTCCTTTATATGAAGTATACATGTGTACACAGGAAGCTTCAATGGAGAGTGTATGAAAGCGTAGGAAGGTTTATGACTCGACGACAGCATTTTCATATTAACTTACAACTTTCATTTTACTATCCATGCTGCATCATTAAAAGAGAATGAATTTGTATAACATCAAAAGAAAAGAGAACTCTGAAAAGAGAATCTGGAAAAAAAGAATGTAATTTGGCCATTCTAAACATGCCAAACTACAGTATGTGAGGGCTAATTCTTATACAGCTATAATGTCAAGAGCTTAATTTTCATTACCTGTCTACAGAGACTACACATTTATATTGTAAGTTTGGTTAAATTATTTACTACTAAAACGGCTAAGAACTGAACTTAATAATAACTTAATATTTTAAACCCAAACCTTTTTTTTCTGCATTCATTGTGGAATAAGGGGTCCTTCTTCAACATTTTCTTCATAAAGCCCACTGGGCAATATAAACTTCAATTATCACCTTCTCTTTGAGAAATGTTTAACTTGAATTTGCAGCCTCATAAATATTTCAAATGATTCACTGCGTGTTTGATAAGGAAATTAGCCTTTTAGCTTGTGCTATTCCCCAGGCTGTAAAGGATAATATCTTTATAATCTCTAGGCAGGGCCAGCAAAACACTCCTACTGCACATCCAGTAGTCACTCACTGAAATTGTTTGTGGAAAAATAGTTTCTTAACAGTCAATGATTGTATAATTGTATTGGAAGCAACTTTTCCCAGCACTGCAGTTCTCTTGAAAGGTTAAATGCTTCAACAACAAACTTCTATGATGAAATAGGTATAAGATTCAACCATTAGCAGATTCACAATTACTCTCAATAATATGCATTTTCGATTAAAATCCATTTAGCTTGTTTTTCCTTTAAAAGCAATGTTTGCTCCAAAAGCATTTAACAATATGCTTAATTGTTTTCCAATATAACTAATAGCAGCTTTCATTGAAACCAAATACATGCATATATTCTGTGTTTATAAGTTGATGTACTGTTGATAACACAACATGCTGTGTCCAGGAAAGCAGATAATAGAAAAGGGGGTGGGGTAGCTCACCTCACCCACATGGGCGATGCTCATCTACCAGAAAGCACTTAATCACCACACAACTGCTAAAGTAAAATGACAGCAGGGGGGGGGGGGGGGGAGGGGGGGGGGGGGGAGGGCAGGTGAACGTAATTTACAAAGAATTGAGTAAAGTTTGACCATGGCTTTTAAAAAATGAGATTAAAGCACATTTGCATCTACGCTACATATCTGTAGGCAAAATAAAACCGTCTCACAAAAATGACATTTTAAATGTCTTGAAGAGTGTATTATGATTGAAATGTGCAGTTGACGTTCAAAACGGCATTCTTCAATGAATCATTAATGGGAAGGTGGCTAAATCTCATTTATGGTGCCCAGTAGTCCAGACTTGGCTCCTAAGATCCACCGGATGACTTTCATTTAGTCTCACCTCCCATCCAACGGGGGTCACCCCTGTTGGTATAGCAAGCACAGCAGTCACATTGCTCCACCATGCGCGCAGATTGCTTACTAGAACCGCCTGGAACCTTTCATATTTCCCAGTCAGCATTTTTACGGGATAATTTTGGCAGCCTTTAAGGATATCACTGCCTTAATAGAAGATAAAAATAACCGGGTGGTGGAAGGACTATATTAGGATGGCATAATCTTGTATTCTACTGTACGTCAGGCTCGGCCACGTTCAATGGGATTAAACTTCCCCGGGTTGGATTCCAAAAGACTATTTTTAAGACAAGTGTAAAGACAATCCATAAAAGCCAGTTAAACTTATTACATTCTGTGGTGTAAATAACAGAATAGAATGGCTTCTAAGAATGGTCCACCTCCCATTGTTTTAATATGGTCAGCAGTTTCAAAGAGGTTGTTTCCAAATGCTTTGTGTGTGCCTGTGTGTGTGTGTGTGTGTTGTTCAAACGCTTCGTATGTGATCTCTGTGTGTGTAAATGGAAAAAACTGTATGTATTAGAAAATTAGTTTTTTTACCAAATCTATTCAGGGTAGAATCTTTCTCTTTCGTTTTCACTATATACACCCCTAAGACCACAAGGGAGTCAGGCATAATGTTGGTGTTAGGGTACTGTAACTTAAAGTTTCATTCCCTGGAAAAAAGCTATTTTCCTGGAGGCTTTCCATATGGTACACTAGTGAAAGCTTTGCTCTTGCTGCTTCTGTAAGGTAGGTGTACTGTTAGTTTCAGTTTGTGCTCTTCCCATGAGGGGTAAAGCTTTGCAGAAGTTTGTAGAAGGTTATATCGGGTTCAGTAACATTCAGGAGCACTAAACTAACTTTCTTTGAGTGAAAAGAATGATTGTAGATGATGGAATGTAGCAGAGAAGTGGAGGGGAGGGGATGAAGCATAGATAAGCAGAGCAAAAGCGGAAAAATTATTTTGGATTCTGTCACACTACAACTGGATGCTTCTTGGAGGCTTCCTATTTACAAAGATAAAGCATTTCTTACTACCTACCATCTTCATCCTTTCAACATTTTCTGGGTACATGAACATGGCACGATATGGTCTTCCAGACACCATTCTGTTGGTCTTAGACCATAACAACATTTAGTGGCAGACATTTGTACGTTTGGCACCACAGTTGTTCAATATGCACTTCTATACCCCAGCACCCACCTCCACCCCCCCTCTCTCCTGTCCCCCCCCCCCAGCCTAACATTCACCCACATTAATTTGCTGATTGTGTCTTCTGCTCATTTTCCCCCTCGTTATGCATTTAACGTTTCCAATTTACCATCATGACAGAAAAAAAGCCACAAGAAGCTATACATTTTTTTGGGATACCAAATAATTAGGATTACACGGTTCGGTGATTTTCAATCAGAGAGATCATCTCAATGATAGATGGTAGGATAACTGGTCATTGCTGAGACATAAATATTGTGTTGTTCAATTAATCTGGCCTAATGAGGTGTCAAAGCTGCCAGTCATCCATCAAATACAATTAGGACTCACCGAGAATAAACACATATGCAGGAGGATGGGTAATTAATAATTAGCAAAGCAAAGAAAACAGTATTGGTTTCACTGGCCACAATCACAGAGCAATTTACCTTCGTTTTTTATGATTTAATTTTTTCAATGATGCATGCGAGTGAGACAACACTAGGGTGTTGAAAATGTAAATCGATTTCAACCCCTTGCAGTTTACTGTCGGAGATGCTGGGTAATTGTGTTGTCTGTGGAAATTTTTGCTTTTAGAGTTCTTCAGAATAAATATGATTAGGAAGTAATTCTATGCTTATTTCAACAAGCATGTTTACTTTCTTAAAATCCTCAGATATATAGCCCACCAGTAGACCCAGAAACAATTACTGACTGTGTTGAAGGTACACTTTGTGATGGATATAGGATTCTTGTTCTGGACTAAATAAAGAAAATAACATTAATGACGGGCTTGGGAATAAAAGACTGCCAACCACCGTTTGTCTCTCTCTTTCTCCAAAAGCCCAAAGGATCATTGTCCTAAAAAGATATGTGTGCTACATTAGGTACTAGATACAGTATTCTATGACCATTTGTAAACAACTGTCAACTATTTCAACGGCCCAGCAATGGAGGTATTTAGTGACCCACTTAGCACTTTGGAATGAGACCTTGTGGTCAAAGGTTGTGTTCGTTTAAATATACCATGGAGAATGGAAGGTTGACAGTTGTCCAACAGTAGCAGTGGGGTTAGCCTTCCTGCTTTCCAATACACTCATTCTGCCCCTCACCCTATAATTTGAGGTCATCGTTGTGGAAACAAGAGACCAGAGTCATGAAAAAATAAATCAGGTGCTGAAGGATGTAAAAAATAAAAAGGTTATAAAAAAAAAACAAGGGCCACCTGGTAAATGTAAGCTTCTTATACTGTATAGACTGTTAGACAGCATTCTTACCGAGAACTAAATACATCTAGATATGACTCCTTTTTAAAGCCGAAATCTACATTGGACTTCTTTGTAAAAGCCCAAATCTAGATAGGGTAGCTTTTTAAAAGCCAAAATCTAATTAGGACTGCTTTTTAAAAGCAGAACATTTTGTATTTGTTTTAAATACTTATAGGATTGCACTGGTGGGAACAGCCTTGGGTGAACATCATGAGCATAGGCACTGGTTTGCTCTGACTAGGTTCTACTGATGTTAGAACTGGGTCAAGGAGGTCTTGGTTCTGGACCAGTACCCGGTGTCTGCACTGGGACACTGTGAGGTGGATGCAACAACATCAGCAGCAAGGCAATTACCCAAAGGCATTGGACCGAAAGACAGGAGGAAAATCAATAAATAATTTCACCATTTGAGAGGGTATTTCCTTCAATTGAGGGAATGTCTCAATTTATTTGTGTGAGTTTTTCTTCCTTATCATCTATTTCAGTAATATTGCATCTTAAGCACCCAATCAAAGCATGTCTTTCTGAAAAAAAGGGGCTTACCGTCATTTAATGTTGATATGTCTGTCCATGCACAATCAACCACATGTCCATTTGTATCCATCTGATAACACTGCAAAATTCACCAAGAAAAAAAGGTATGTATATTTAGAATACCTTAATAGAAGTTAATGCACAATATTTCACATCTTACTGCATCTTGGAAACAACATAGTTCTTATGTATTGAGGTGCAGTACACACCACACTTTCGGAACTGTTTTAGGATATTAAAGTAAGGCTAGTGAACACGGGTTGACATTCATTTAGCTTAATCCAGTGATCACGTGAATTGAATGTGACCATGTGTGCCCATGTAAAATTCATGTGCTTTGGTTTACATGTAAAGTTTGAGATTCATATTATCCATGAGCCTATTTGCAGTGATCCCAATGCCATGAACGTTCAAATTTACGAAATAGAAGTATTACAAATCTATCACTGACACATGACAGTGTTTTGAGGGACATTCCCTTTCTCTAACTTTGAGGCTAACAGTTTAGGTGAGAATTCACATCCTGCAACTCTGACTTCAAAAGCTGTCAATGTGTGATCGAAGTTCACACAAAGTTTACATCTACACTGTGACGCCATTTTGTTCCCTGACCCGCTGCCTGCAGTGTGACAGACAGACACTGTGCCACCCTTGCCTCCCCGCCACCTTGATGCCACAGTCAGGTGACGGCAGCCAGACAAAAACAGCACAAATCAATAGTGGCGTCTCCTACCGAGAACAGCGAACCGCAACACTACATGATAATTCCACCATGACCACAAATCCACTCAACTGCTGTGCCAGCCCCCAAGGGAACGTGGTTTGACTGAGTATAGCTGCATGATTGACTAATCACCCAGTCAATTGGAGCAGGCAGTTACTGAGGATCCACTGTGTTTTTTTGTGAGCGCAAGTGCTCTAATAGGACATAATGTTTTTGCGCAGAGTGGAGAGCTTTGGAGAGCTTTGGGTTGAGATTAGTCGACTTGCTTACGGTCCGTTAGTTTTTTTTCTGTCCCACCCAAAAACTCCCGATGGATGCAGCCAGAATCTTGATGAACTACTGTCTCTTTGGAGCACAAACATGCTGAGAGTTTATTGACTGTGTGTCTAATATCTTTAAAATCGAGCAATTATATATAGCTTATACAGGATGTGAGACTAAATTTCTTTAAAAATAACTGAAGTCCTCTTTTAAATATAAGGCGTGGTAACTTTAATGGTGCAGATTTGAATATGAAAGGAGAGTCAACGAGTATGTGGGAGCCCAAGGGACCCAAACGCGCTCTCCCTCTAAAATGCTAATCACAAGCTAATTGAAGGTGTGTTCTTTGTCTGCAATTCATTTTAGAGGGTCCCTTCCATGGACCTAGCGACGCAAGGTAGCAAAGCTTTCTGATGTTATTGAATTTGACTGCTGCCACACTGGGATGCCAGTGGGTTTAGATGCACAGGGCTTTCAAGTTAAGATACACACATACGCACACCCATACACACCCGTAATCCACGCAAAATCTAACGTTTTGCATTTCAAAAGTGGGTAATTGCCCTGGGCGGTGGCTAGGGAGTATGTGGCCCAAGGATTCCCTGAGAGTGCCTATGAAGTTACAAATCATGAGTCTAGACTCAACTCCTTTTCCACGCAAGCACATTGACATTCTCCTGAGTGCTGCACAGCAACAGAGGGAGACAGACAAAGAAAATTAAGAAAGGTACAATTGCTCCCTCAGTATATAACATTTGTGGCCTCCACCCCTGGCAACAGTTATCACAACCCATTCTCATTCTGTCTGGATCACAACATCCAATGAAAAACGATAAAAGAGAACTTCAATTTACTTCTAGAGTCAAATAAAATGACATTTTTGTGAGATGTGTGAGATGTTCAAACGGCTGACGTCTACATAGACATATCTGTGCACGTGTCGTGCGCATTCCAGCTTCGAAGCCGGAACTTCACAGTCACGTTTGAAAGAGGAGATTTTCGATAGAGAGAACAAAGGAGTGAAGAAGTGCATAAAGGCAATGATAGAGTGTGGCAGAGCCACATTGCGTTGTGGTAAGGTGCCTGGTTTCTGGTAAGAGGGATGGACAGGCACACTGCAGGGTGAGCCCCCATGTCATTGGAGACGGAGATGGAAAAGGCCCTCTGAGAGAAATGCTAGCTGTCTCGCCACAGGATGATATGTCACCGGCAATCATCACTTAACCAAGCTCAGAACCCACACTCACTCAATGAGAAGCTCCGGACACAAATGGGATTGCTGTGCCGAGTCGGAGATGAACTTGATTAAAGCCTTCCCCCTCACAGTTCTTTTCAAATGCAGATTTATTTCACGTCTAGTCAGATGTTGGTATTTCAGGGACAACGAGGCACTGAGGACTTCCAAATAAAACAACCGCCGTGACGAAACCACGACATCACAAGCGAAACCAGCTGCAACGTCACAGCTGATTCAAAGTAAACAAGACATCCTTAGTCAGCCCTACTACCCGTGTGGTCCATTCTCCACTATCCATCATGCACTGAAATCATTGATTATTCAACACTGTATTCACAGAATCCTAAACAACTCCCGAATAACGATATGCATTTTCAACCCGATTCAAAAAAGATCCTATCCTCTGCTGCCTAATGTCAAGAATACGCCAACATACAAATATCCCATCCAGTTGAACAGGAACTGGCATTGCATTTAGAGGTGAAGGACATAGTGAGGGGCCGCCCTGTCTCGCAGCACAATAAATGACTGTGATCCGAGTTCCAGCAAAAACAAGGGCCGCTTTTCAATTCCACCTCTTTTACCCAGATGAATGATGAACCCTGGGTAAGAGGCACTGTGCTGCGGTATTAATATACATCAGGGGGCAGAGCACCACACTAAATCAAGAACCCCAGAGCATTTGTTATTCTAATGACAAGCAACGGCCACAGTGGCCATACAGGCAAGGGACATTTTCCGTCATGAGGTCCAGGAGTTTGGAGGAGAGGTCCAGGAGTACAAAGAAAATGGGGCCCATAACTTGGGTGTCAAAGTGTGATTAAAACACAAATCTCTATGCTCTGTTGCAGCAGCACTGGTTAATGGTGTAGGACAGTGTGTCAAAAGCAAATCTGGGAGATTTGAATTCATGTGTAAAAATTATTTTGTGTTTGTTTGTTTTTTTTGAGAAGGGAGGATGTGATTAAAGAGGACAGATATAAGAGTGTAGGAAAGGTAGTTGCCGCCAGGCTTTGACCAGTTGTTTACAAACAGAAAGTGGCACATTTTGAAACCCTGAGAGAACCGACATGTTTAAAAAAAATCATTTTGTAATGCTGAAATATGTGGTAACATTGAACATTCACAATGTAATTGTCACAAAATGAAGGTTTTGAAAAAACAAGGTTTACGGCCTGTTAGTGCTTTAACCAGTGGCTTTCAGCCTGACCTTTGAGACCATAAATCAGATATCAGGAATGGAGGCAGCGAAAGGAGAGGACAAGACAGACGATCTTAGTGAACTCCACGGATTGTATAATCAATACCGACGAAAATAAATGGGTTGACCATTTATCAGTGTCGGCTCGCTATCGCTATAAGAAAACCCCCAGTAATGTATATTTCATACACTTTTATACTCATTGATTACATGTGATGTAGTTTGTAAATCATGAGTATTGATCTGCTGATCATACGTCTGTAAAACGACTCTACTCTGCCATTTGTGCCACTGATAAAGAGATCAGTGTTAAACTATGCACTATAAATCCAAGACCAAACTTGTTTAGTAGTTTACAATAAAAGAGATAGCCACTGTTCACTTATACCCGAACCAGAGTGTAATATCCCAACTGAATCCTACACTCTTTTAACAACAAACTTATCATTAGTTAGCCTATATTCACTTTCATTATACAATTGTAGTTTTAAGGCTATATTATCCATGAAGGTAGATACAAGTAAACAGTTTACCGTTAACAGACACGTTAAGTTAAGTTTATATGATGCCCTGCCATTGAACAGCCTGGCCTGGAAATATATTTGATCCCATACAGCTTTCCCAAGTTTGACGTACTGGACATCCTGTGGGGACACAACAAAGGAGACCCACGCAGGGTTGCGGATCATTCCGGCACCTACACCCAAAGTCAGAAATATTGATTAGGGGCAGTAAATCAACAAGAGAAGAAAGGTACTATGGGTGTCCAAACTGCCATCTATTCTCATTATGACCTAAGGTGTATTCCTGGTGGGATCGGAGCCAAAAGATGAACAGGAGTGTCCATATGAATTCAAAAGGATTACACTCCTGCCTGGGAGGAGGGTATGGATCAATGGTGCCGGATCGATGATCAATAGGCCGCTCACACCAATATACTTCCTGCTGACGCTTGAGGCTCCGGTTACACAGATGAAAATGGGGAGGGGGGCGGGGCTTGTGCGTGATGATGATTTATGTGTGGAGGAGTAGATGTCATTTTGGAGAGAGTGAGGTGATCGAGGCATCTGAATGTCACTGGGACCAGTATGCAGCCCTGGTGCACACCACATAAATGGAGCTACGCAGGTGATACAGTGGTAACTTTGATGAATCCTTTTTAAGAGTTCAGTTGGTCAAATAAGTGCAAATAACTGGTACTGTGGGAGGGTTAAGGAAACTCAGACAGTATTTATGAGGGTGTTCCAATGAGTAGTCAGGTATCAGTCTTAATGTATAGAAATGTGATATCAGGGGTGATGGCTATCTATGAAAGAATAACCAAAACCAAAAACGATGTGCCATTGGTACCCTATCCAGCTAATGACAATGGCACCCTCTATCTAAAAGAGGATGATGGCAAAATATATCAAAATCAATATCAGATAGGCTGGACAACCAACAAAGAACAGGGCAATAGATCATTTTTCTGCAGTATCATGGAGGATATATTATCATTATTGATATAGACATATCTTGGCCACAGCTTGTGGTGCTTTTCTTAGAAGAAGTAGTTTTGCCATGGTACAGTATCTCCCATGAAGAAAGGGAAATACACTAAAATCTACTTTCCATAGACACTAAACAATGACAATGCTGACAATTATTCCTATTAGTTTAGATCATAAAATAGGAAAATACGATCTGATACAATCTGTAAATTGTTTAATTTTACAATCACTGTCCATACAGCACACATGCACACTTATATTCAATGCTTACAATACACACACTTCCGTCACCCAATACACACACACACACACACACACACACACACACACACACACACACACACACACACACACACACACACACACACACACCCCCTGAGGTCCTTCCTTGCAGATGAGGCCCCCTTTTCGACCTGTCAGTCACCCATGCCTCTCACTGCCAAGGGTGTAGTGACAACTGTTAAATCAGAGCACGCCTTCATCCCTGCCACAGCTAATCCTGTTAGCCGTAGAATTAGCGGCCACTAACGCAAGTTAAATAACTCTCATTACAACCGGATGGGTCCCTCTAGTTTTGTAGCCGCCGTAGCAAATTGCTAACCCTTCTTCAGAATCGATAGCACCCGAGAGGTGCCCACCCCCGAGTTGTATTTCGCCTCTGTGACAGGGGTCCAATAAGGACACAGCCCTCCATATTCCCTTCGCTACCGAGTCTGCCTTTCCCCTAGCTGTAGTAAATTGGGTTAGCGTTCGCTAAGTGTCCCATCGTTAGCATTCTTAATTGACTACAGCGTGTGATAATTAACAGGGAGCGGACTACCTACCTCGCTAATCTTATTTAGGTCATTTGCATTTAAAACGGTTTTGCTCTTTGGCAAATTGAAAACCTTACAAATCATGCGTTATACTTGAGTCATGGTTAAGTTGTGTGGCCATAACCTCATCATTGTGGATAATTCTCCTTTTGATTTAAAATAGATGTAGGCTTGGATTGTTTGGACAAGAGTAGATTTCACAGTAGTCAATTTATATCTTAGAGACAACATGCATAGCCTACAGTATCCACTGCTCAGACGTAGCAACACCTCCAGTATCTCCCTTCAGATTGTTGAAACTTCACTTGCCTGCATGAAACTTGTCTCATCAGCTACCGAACAAGTGTCTTGAGTCATCTACTCAACCTAATTTACCTTCATAACCATACTTGTTCCACTCTAAGAAGATATTAAACAATACCTTATGAAAACATCCTTGATTTAAATGTGTAAGGGCCCTTTCAGAATGATAACACAGTTGGCTAACAACCACAACCAGAACCATCGAGAGTCAGGTGTATTGTCAAAGATGACTTGTTTTGCCGAGACCGTTTCACCCGCGCAGTTGCTACGCTAACACGCGATCGAGTGCACCTGCATTAGCACACCACATTAACTCGAGCAAAGCGAATGAAAGATGGGCTCCACTGGTGCCCGAGGCAAAGTGAAGAAGTACACTAAATACCAGCTGCCATCCATTATGGATAGTCCGTCCTGACCTCCTCCCCAGCCCCTCTCTCTCCCCACCCCGCCCTCGTCGGGTTTCTAGGGGTGACAGTGATGTCCTTGCTGAGGCGTCGACCTTCCTCGGTGGGGAGCGGGCGCCGGGCAGATTAAAAGTGGACTGGCTCACCGTGCAGTCAAGGCGTGCCCCTGATGTGCTGCCCAGATGGTAACAGCGTCCACACACCGTACCATACTGTACTCCAACACACCAAGACACACACTCACACACTTACCTCCTGCTTCTTGGCGGGGCAGATGTGGGTCTATGAGCTCCGAAGTTCCCCTGGGCATTTAACCATTCAGCCTACACCCACCCCGTCTACATCACATACTGTACACACACACACACACACACACACACACACACACTCACACACACACACACACACACACACACACACACACACACACACACACACACTCACTCACTCACTCACTCACTCACTCACTCACTCACTCACTCACTCACACGTTCTCTTCTCTCCACGAGATCCACACTCCCCTCCCCCGTTTCACTCTCCTCCTCAGAGTTCCCCCATCACTTAATTCTGGCTCTATGTATGTGAATCATCCATCACTCACTCAATCAGTCCATTGAATTTCATTTAGTGTGGTGTTACACAGGGCAAGTGATTGATTCACCGGTGCCGTTTTACTGAAGCTTGAATGACACACAAAACTGGTTAGTAGATACACCCGCACCACATGCAAGCACACACACGGACAATCGGCTCGGTATGTTCCCGCCGTGGTTGACGACTTCTCGATAGCCAGAGGCGGAGCCGGGCGCCCACTCTGCCAGCGAGGACCCCTGTGAGGTTTTCCTCAAGGTCGCCATGTCCAGCTGGCAGTGCCAACATCTGCTCAAAACGGCCCCAAGATTGGCAGGAGGGAGACGCATTCGCTCAATCGACCTTGGCCCATCTACACACAATTTAGAAAGGTCAGCGTCGCGCGTGCTAATCAGATTCCACATTTTCCAATCCCCGTCCGTGTACGTCATTTTCGATTCGTACCTAACTCCTTGTTGGTATCGTGTCATTGTGAAATGCATGACAGTGTTTCACATTGCAGATAAGCATCTAACTCCATTTACCTCCATGTTCTATTGTAAATGTTGCTGGGCCGTGTGACTAAATAGCTCCAAGTACACTGAGTAGAGTACATGCAGTGAGCTGTGAACAGTGGCTGAGAACCAGACATGTCCAAGCGACGAAACCTTAGTGTTCCCCGACAGAAAAAAATGATTGACCGCTAGCAACACTTTCCTTGTTTTAATTCTTCACGGAGGCTGTTTTCTGGCAGTGTGGCTATTGATTTTTCTATCAAATACAAAAACAGCCGTCGTAGAGAGGCCACAGAGGTCAGTGTGAATTAGAGCAGAGGTGTGTGTAAGTGTGTGTGTGTAAGTGTGTGTGTGTGTGTGCATACAAGCCCCCTCCACCTCCCCCATTGTTACTCCCCAAAGACCTCTCTGTTAAATTGGCTGACAGATAATAAGATCATACCGGAGAGTACAGACCGAGAGTCTTAGCCTCTGTCACACAATGCAACTGTACCTGAGGGTCCGGGTCTTTGGTCAACTGCTTTGCTATTATCAGTGTGTTACAATTTACTGAAACAGCCTCAACATATCTAGGGATCTAGATTAAGCTTCAGAAAAACTGTGATAAGAGTAGTAGCAAATACCACTGGATGAACTGAAAGAGAAAAAACTGTCCACCAATGGTTCCTCTTGAAAATCTTTGCCTATCATGTGAGGCGTTGATTTACAGGCAGCAGATATTGTACTATTCTACCTTCTCATATGTGCTGACTGCCCCACTTGCCCTTGTGTGGCACACAATATCACATGTTGAATTTGCTAAACTGTAAATAAATCATACTATGACAATTGGGATAGGCACAGGCCCTAGTCTTAGTTTTCCCTCTCAGCCCCACCCAAATATGCCTGTAGCATGTTCCCAGGCCGCCTGCCCCAGGGGCTCATGGGAAACTGATACTCTCATGGGCTACCATGGTGGAACCACTCAGGAGAAGAGAGGAGGAGGAGGAGGAAGGCAGCTGCTGTTCCATGTATGCCTGATGTCACTGGAATATAAATATGTATAAGTGAAAAAGGCATTCCGCCTTTAAGGGCTCCATGGAACAAATAGCTTAATAACAAACACGTCTGGTGTTGGCCTCTCGTGACCTATGCACCTTCCACCGAAAGTAAAGTTGTCACTGAATACTGGACGGACAAAGATTAGACAGCATTTGACTGGCACTGATTTTTCTTTTAGTGGAAAGTTCTCTCTTGGTGCGCTCTTGTGTATGGTTGCCCAGAGGACTTTTGAGAGCTGTCATTAATCAAAAGTCAAAGTCACCTCAGATCTCACATTAGAATAGAGCAGTTAACTGGGCTGAAATTGCAACTGACCCCAAGTGTCCTGAGCACTTATTCAAAATCAGCAACAGCCACGAGGCTGAAACAACTCAGTTGAGTAAGACTGCATAAACGCTACTAACATACAAAACGTGGGAGGTCAAAAAGCTGGAAATGCCCTGTACACGCAAACATCCTTTCATGACGCAGTAGCCACATCAGACACAGTTTCACCCTTATACAAATACCTAGCTCGTGAACATTCATAACCATTTCAACACTGAAAAAGCGGCCGCTTTCGAACATCCAGAGAGAGGATCCGAGAGGAGAGCGACCCAGGGACGAGGAGGCACGGAGAGATCGGGTGTGGCAGCTGTTGATACGATGTCGAGGGAGAAACGCAGTCCTTGTGACAAGTTGTCAACACCTACGATGCATGTTCACGCAGCCCTGCAGAGGCCAGGAAAGCAAGACTGGCCTGCCTGTTAATAATTGCATTATTTCGCCCCTACCATGCATTCACCGTCTGACAAGCCCTGCCTCTTGTCAGTCGCAACGTTACAACTCTGCATGCATGGTGGAACAATCAGGAACAAAAGGATGAATTGGAGAGTCCCATGCAGCCTCTCTTATGTTCAAATGATTAGGAACCTATACAGATAATGCTGAATGAAAAAGATCAACAACTTCTCAGGGCACTGGTGAGTTGTTTAGTAATAATATAGCATTAATACTGTATGGTGTGCATCAGGCATCTCTATACACCATTTATCACTGGGCTTTCCACATAAAGAGTACATACAGCACGTAAATGATCCATAGAAACAAGTAGAGAACCACCGAACGCCTTTTTCCCTCTCAGGGAACTGTCCACTCATCAAGTGGTGCTGAAGCACTCCAGAGCAAATAATTGGCTCTGATGGGAAACTATTTCCGCTCAAATTGTCTCCCTGTCACTCGCAGCATTAGACAAGAGATACCGAAGACTGAAAACAAGACTGGGCTCCTTCCCTACAATCCTGGTGACAATTACTGCACAGACAGATGCTTGCTCCTATCCAAACGACTGTCTGAAGGGTCATTACTGCGGGTGTTGACTGAAAGCCAGCGCTAAACCTCACTCTGGACAAGGAAGGCAAATGGGGTGTGATCCAACGCATTGAGAAATGGAGGATTCTTGTGGTTAACAGGATTCTGCGTGTCATTAGTTACAGTGAAAGGATCAGATGGAAGGCCAGCTCTAAGTAAAAACCGATCACCCCCCCGAAAAACTGTAAAGTGAAGCTACAGTGGTCCATGGTGTGTTGTCTGTCACATGTAACATAGGAAGAAACATTGACTTATTTACATTCAGTTTATTCTATTGTATCCTATTTCAATTTTGAATTTCAAAGCCCATAGCCAATTTAGTATGGAACTAAAATGCACTGACATGTCATGCCCAAAAAATGGTACCTCAAAAAAATCCTGACTAGCATCAAAGTCGCAATCAACCAGTTAATCCAAAACAGGTTGCACACCGATCCCATGTTAGTGTTATTGTAGAGGTCACATGGCCCAATTACTCTATAGGAGTCATGGTGTATCATCACTTTGTCTGCAGACCATTCATTGAAATGAAAAAAAACACAATGTGACAGGGAGAGAGATTGCCTCTGGCCCATCCACATTTTGTCGAGTCACCTATAGAGTATGGCCGACAGAGAGGGCCAGAAGATCATCGTCAGACGAGAAGGCGTCCATTTTGGGGCGCGTTTCAAAAGAAAACGGAAAAAGAGAAGCGTGCACAACCAAAAGCAGACTCTCTCGCTGGCCTGCGGGATGAGCTGTCAGTCATTTTTCAGCCCCCAACAACTTTCATCTGCCCTGATTCCTCCCAACCTCCTCCATATATCACTCCGATTTCTCGTCCGATGCACTCCTCTGCCGCCCCGCATCGTTAATCACGTCTGGGGAAATAGAGTTTCTCCAGCTGTCAATTTAGGAAATGGAGTGACGAGCGGGACCCCGGGGACCCTGCACTAATCTCAAACCGCGGCGTTACGGTAAACCTGTGGACAACAGCAGTGGTTTCACCGACATGAGCAGTCACACACACACACAGACGCCCCTCCAACATGCATGTGCTGAGGAAACTCCCACTGCATCCTTCAGGTGAACGGTGAAAACACACACACGCACACACGCACCCTGACAAGCCACACCTGCATGGTGTTTAAAGGAGAGTTCCCCACAGCTCAGTGCTCTGATGAGGGCACTGTTGATGAATTGTGCAACAAGCCCTGGGGGGGTTAAAGGTCGGTGTCGTTGTGAGCCGGTGTCAGACCTGAGTGAGAAATTCTCGTCTCACACAGTCAAGTGTCCCACCGAGGAACATGACAGGTGTAGCAGATGAGCTGTGATGGAGAACACTGCTCATCACACACTACCGACCTGCCAAAACAGCATGAGACCTTGTGTTTCTCCGCACCAACCTTCCCAGTGGACAAGAAAAATGCCTGTGACATTTTATCTAAAGCTTTCACCATTTTGGAAGCTTGCGTATTTGTAAAAAAAAAAAAGAAAAAAAAAGATATTCTGCTAGTTGAACCTTCACTGCAAAGAGATAAACATGTACCTCAGACTCAACAGCTAATTTGTACATTTACAAAAAGACGTGCTAAAAGTATTTAGTTGTCAGGTTACTTTATACATTTTCACCCGGCGTGAAAAATATGGAACAGCAAGGCACAGTGAAAATGGTTAAATGTTTTTTCATGTGTTTGTAAAAACAATGTCCTTTTTAATTTACATATTGGGTTGAAAATTAGTCAACAAAAGATCTACCTTTCCTACGGTGTAAATGTAGAAGACCTTGATGCATAAGCGGTCCAATTTCTGGTGTCATCAGATGCGTTTATTATGACGACAGTAAAACAGCCCATTGTCATCACCTCTGTGGTTAGAGAGGTCATGAGGTCAAGGGTTATTGGGGACCCAATCGACCGTCATAAAACACTTGACAACACCCCAGCCGTGGTTTGTGTCACCGAAGCTCAATATTGCTAATTAATTAGTGTAATGCAAGAATTCCCTTAAAATTTAATCTCAGGACATAATACCGCTTTAATAACAGGCTGTATTTAGTCGAGCATTGCCAAACTAATGTGTGATGGATGACATCACAAAATGGGTTAGGGTACTTTAAAAATCTAAAGAATAGCTACATTCCAGAATGAAATGTGTGGGCATGTTTGCTTGCATGGCAGATGACATGGATAAATAGTTATACCATTATTACAAGTCAGGTTTTTTAGGGGGACCGCTCCGCACAGCAACTTCTAAGCAAATTTGAATTGCGCCTAAGCATGGATATGTGCCACAGCAGCAAAGTACAATGAAACGGCCCAAGAGGTAAACAAGATTCCCCTACATTAGGAGAGAATGTAATTGTATTTCCCACTGCTCTCCTCCTGCTGCCATGGCCTGCTCTGCTGAAACTCGACAGCAGAATGTAGAAGTTGTGTCTGGGAGGTCGGAAAGGGAGGCTTGCTCGGCCTCCGGTTCCGAGCTCGGCTTCGCCGTCTACCTTGAGACTCTCGTTTGGAGCATCTGCAAACAACATTACAGGTGGAGCTGCTTTACGGGATGTCTTGAGGGCATTAATCCCATTTGTGTCCAGACCCATTTCAAATGTGCATTCCCCAGCACTCATGAAATGAAAAAGAAGCATTGGGGCAATGAATTAAAAGGAGGGAAGCTCTGGGTGGATGCAACACGAACATTCCCAAGGACTTCCATGTTCAAACAAAGGCAATGTCATCACTGAAGGATCAGTGTTGCGGTAAAGGCAGTGGCTTTATGAGATATTGAAGAAACCACTGACAGAAAACAATGAAAAGATTTGACAGATACATAGCCTAAGTGTTTTAGATGTTAGATGTTTGTGCTGTTTAAATGTAATTAGGGGATTTATTTGATAAATGTAACTTAGTATACATTTTGATTTGGGGACTCCTTATTAAGTCAATTTGGTGAACATATATGAAACATTATTATATGTTATAATAAACAAAACTGTATTTTAAAATGATTGAGGGGAACTTAACTGTTCCAAGCCACGAATGAATAAGCCTACAACATCACAGTACATCATACTACTACATAGAGAGCAAAAGAAACATTCTAAGAACATAAATTATGTTTTAAAGAAAAAGTAACAAAACTGCAAACGAAAACATACATAAAAAAAAGAAAGTATGGACAAGCTGGAGCAAAAGGATGATCTATCTTCACAGATTATGGACAAACACTACCCTCTAGTGGAAGCTGTGAGCTCAATCCAATAAACATTGAGCCTCAGGTCACAGATTAACGGCGACTGAGTGGGAAGACTATTCTAAAGCCAGTGTGCAGCACTTGTATCATTTTCAGTGGGGATTAAGAACTGAGGGAGTGTCTTAGTGTTCCAGTAAAAAGTTATTTTTTTAAATATCCAGTTACATTACTGGCATTTATTGTTCATTGTTATCCCTCGCTCTTTTACCAGAAGGGAGATAAATGACACAATTTTGTGGACTGACCAAACAACAATTGAACAGTCAAGTGAAAAAAAAGTGAAATCATTCAGATACTATACAAGAGCATACTGTCCTTGATTACAATTTGATAAACAGGAAAACAGGCGGCCTGCTTCATGTCTTCATCACTTGGATTTCAGGGGAATCTGTAATAGATTACATTCAGGACCTAACCCTGGGTACTGTTACATTACAAGTGGGATGACACACTCTTATAGCGGAGCACCAGCTCTTCACTTCCTGTCTTTGTTCCATACTCGGACGCCACACCTCCACTGTACTAACCTCTATTCCTATCCTAGTGTATGTCCTGGCTTCAGAGTAACTGTCAACTGAATGACGGACGCCACCCAACTCCCATCTGTCTCTCCCCCACGTTCCGTATTCAACTCAGTCACGTCCAATTAGCTATCCCCTAAACACTCTTTCTCATTAGACTCCCCATAATCCACTCATCGTGTCCTGATTTGGCAAATAAATCACACTTTTTCCTCATACTCGCTTTTTTTTCTTCTTTCTTTCTCTCTCCCTTCCTCTTTATCCTCCAGTGTGCTCCCTCTCTCTTTCCCTCAGCCTCGTTAACCCCCGTCCTGAGTTTCACACTCTCTGCCAGGCCTCTTCATTGGACGTGGCAGCCGGCAATTTGCATGCCAGACTATTTCTCTTTATCATTGGCCCTCTCATTCTCTCTCTCTCTCTCTCTTTCTCTCTCTCTCTCACACTCTCTCTCTGTCTCTCTCGCTCTCTCTCTCGCCCTATGCCGGAAGAATAGAGAATAACTCAGCAACTGACGGCAGCCGGCATGCACGTCCTTGTCCTACAAGGTTACGAATCCATTTCATCTGTGCAGGAGAGGAGTGAATTAAAATAAATGATGGCCAGACATTTATTGCATTCTGGGGGTGAAGGAGGGATTGGAGAGGAGGAGGATGGAGAAGTTGTGGATGGTGACTGGCACACCAGGGTTGAGTTTGGCCTGAGTGAGGAGAGGACGCCCGCTGGCATAGAACGTTGGCAAACACGAGGCAAACCATTCGGCTTGCCAAAGGAATTATAAGGATGTGCAACTGACTGGGATCAAAATCCATGTGGATTGTATGACTCAATTGCCTACTGAGTAACTAAGTCTTTCCTCTAGGACTTAATTCAAGTCTACAGGTTTCAGCAAAGATGCTCACCATCATTGACAAAGTCAGATTTGCAGACACATACTTCCTAATGTAAGGCTACACTCAGTATCTACAGTGTGACCATGGAAAGGAATCCTTAGTTTGGATCCAGTTCTGAGTCTGCAAAGCTGCCCTCAAAAAAGGCACCGGTGATGCATGTTTCCCACTAAAACAGACGACAGCAAAGCTTGTCCGTGACAATCCCTCATGACAAGAACCACCCCCACCCCCCCCCCCCCCCCACACACACACACACAATGCTAACCCCAAAGTATGTATTCCCAACTTTCCAAAGAAAGACACCAAAAACACGAGCACAGGGAATTCTCAGTGTCACAAATACGATGACGTCACATGGGAACGGACGCCCGAAACAATTGCTTTTCGACACTCAACCACAAATACCACCTGAGACTCTGTGGACACTAAGTGTCCTTTTTCCGTTGACCACAGGGCTATCAATATGTCTACCTCCTGACACTGACACCCTCCTTCTCTCGTGGACACTGAACCCTGACTCGGATTGCTGACTCCTGCTTAGTGCACACATCTCTCTCTCTCAACCCCAAGACACTCTGTATTGTAATACAGGTATATTTTTAGCCACGCTGTGCACACAAATAAATATTTATAGTTGTTTGCAGGTCAGGGGTCTCAACGAAGCACTGGGTGGATGGCTCTGAATAAAACAACGTAAGCATGAATAGAGGCTTTATACAGGATCTGGTGCGGGAATAGACCGGCGCGTTCAGTCTCTGGGCTTGTAGGGTTTGACCTCTGTTGTTCATGCTAAGGGCTTCAGAATTGATTAGCATAAATGAGATAGATATAGAGCATAAGTGCATAATATAGCTTAGCCAAGCTAGCTAAATATAGAACTGTGGCTGTTGATGTGGCTACGATTAAGATGACCTCTTGGTCATATCTGATACTGCAAATTCAGTGTATTCATTGATCAGACCTTTCGAGCTATGTCACAATGGCAGTGTCACCTGAGCTAACTTGTGAGAGCTGCAGGGATGGGTCAATTGTTTTACAATTACAAAGCTAGGGATTCCGATAGCATGCGACAAATTGATATTCTAGAAGGAATGCTGTTGTTTTTTACCCTAAAATGCTGATTGAGATTCACGATTCCATTCCTATTATAGCATTGAATCTAAATATAGCAGAGGGGAAAGATAGGTCCTAGAGAAGCATGACAAGACAATACAGGTCCGTAGCCTAGTGGAAGGGGGAAGTCTTTTTCCCCCCAAAAGTGGATTTTTTTTGCAGTTTTCTTCCCCTGTCTATGGGCCTGCACAAACAAGTGTTTTGGAAGGTTTCACTAATGGTATTGCTGCAAACAAATGCATCACTTCATGCTCTTATGGATTGCAGATTCGAGTTTCATCCTATTCAGAGATGCCTTTCCCTGACCTTTTTGAACATTTCCCAGATTTGAGGGGTATTTATAGTAGTGAACATGAACAAATAAGGATTTTTTTGCATATATTATTCACATACTGTGTTAGATGTCAATAGAATATTCAGCCTTTGTATCCTAAATAATAAGGAAATACCGACGTTATGAACGATGCAAACACTGTAGCATTCTAAATCATGCTACAACATCTAGCCTTTTTTGCATGGCAACATAGTCAATGAAGGCTACCAAGTCAAAAAGTCGTTTTCTTGGTTGATAACTAAAGTGATGCATTGTTGATTTTTACCGTTGCAACATAAAAGCGTATCAAACTGGAACCTTTCAAAATAAACAGGCTGTGTGACAGCTAGCTGACAAAATGTGTACCATGTTACAATACACTGTAAAGCATTATCCTTCGAAGAAAAGTGTTTGTGAGAAACATGAACATTGATATTATAATAGCCAAACTAGCCCAAACCAAGCAACAGAATCTTGACCTTCCTATTCTGCCCATCAAGGCCACACAACTGACCCGTCTTCCTGCTTTGCACATGTCATCATTGCTCATCAGCATCTTGATCACTGAGGACGAATGGATCGCCTGCGTCCACTATACATCTCCCCGGGCCTCAGACGTGACAGAGGGGGTTGATGGGGTAGTGAACCACGGCACCCTCCCTACCAGGCCCACCTTGACCCACCCCCCCCCCCCCCTCCGCCACCCCCAACCCCCAACCCCCCCCGCCCTGACCTCGCCATCCCGGGGGCCTCTGGCCTCGCTGCTGACGGCTGAGTTATTACCATAATTACCCAGGAGGCATTGCAGGAAGGCCAACATGGCAGAGGGCGCCCATGTTTAACTGAATATTTGGGTGTTTTATCGCCTTAACTCAAGTCTCGGGGGCAGGCGAGAGAGGGCCTCTGTGATAAGAAAACCACTCATGTGAGAAATGAAAGGAACCATTTTCCCAGACGGATAGAACAGAGGGTGAAATATGTTGTTAATTCAAGAATGGCTAATGCACATATGTCATGCATTCTTCGGGACAAGGTGTAAATACACTCATATATTTCTATACTGTCAAAAGTTGAATCCAATTGGTGGGTCAGTAACAGAACGACAGATTTACAGTCCACACACAAAACAAAAGGCCACAGACCGAATACGTTTCCTCATCTATCAATGTGATACTACAGCAACCCATGTTCAGACTCCAGCAAAAAATCAAAAATCAAAACATAAAACAGTTTTACTCTTTTCTGGTTTTTTTTTCCATCTCCTGCCCTTCCCCCCTCCCTTTCTTTCCTCCCCATCCCTCTCTACGTTGCCATGTTGCAGTAGCCAGGAGGCCATAAATATTCATATACGAGGAGAGTGAGAGGTACGGACCGTTCCGCCGGACATGGAGCAGAAAGGTCATGGGGCCTCAGTCCAGCCAGGCATCAAAAGGAGACGGAGAAAGAGACAGACCAAGAAAGGTAAGAAAAACAGAAGAACGGAAACCGTGACAAAAAGAACGAGAGTTCAAGATAAAACAAGTGGGGGGTTCAAGCCAAAGGGGTGTTAGTGTGTTGTATCAGATTTTACAGGAGAGCCAAAACACATTTTGCCCAAAGCCCCACTTTAACTTACTGTTACGCATTTGAGTTCTCTTGATTACAACCTAAGGGTCATCATTTCAGTTGTCTCCTTTTGGCACTGAAAACATCTTACAAAGATTTTCCATTTGATATATAATACTCCTTTTCACCCAACATGGTACTTTAGCTCCCTAGCCCTTGAAACACACTGTATACCATTTTCCTCCTAAAAATTAGTGTTAAGTGAAATAGCTCTCTTCCTCAGTGATCAAAGACTCGGATGAGCTATGATGAAGCATGTGAAGGATACAAGGAAATGACAGAGAGAGAGGGAGGGGGGGGGCTCAAAAATATCTCCCCGCCATTCTCAAAGCAAGCTTGAACCCCCCAAATCCATCTGTTACATTCACTGAACAGTAAACAGACGCAAAGACACACCCCACTCTTCAGGGTCAGGTGTGCACTGTCCCGATCTCTTTCACACTACAGACACGCTTCTCCTTACTGTACCTATCAGGCGCGTCTAGAATGGCATGTAGCCGCGCGCTTAAGTTATTAAGCAGGTCTTATTATGCAGGTCCATCTGTGTGGGGTCAAAGGTCACAACGAGGCCTGGCAGGGGCCACAGGTGCACAGAGGAGAACAGTGGGAGCTCTGTTTAATTTGGCTAAGCGCTACAGGACATGCTGCACCCCTGTACCCAGGAAGGACGAGCTGAACTTTTCACTCGACACCTCATTTCCTCGAAAATATAACAGGAAGAATAGGTGGAAAAAAGGGGGCATCAAAATTATCGCTTTCAAGGGGAAATATGTCAGGTCCTGACAGAGTGAGATGGTTTGTTTTGACACGAAATTGCTGTTCTTTGTGGTTGACGGGATTCCTTTTCGAGATTGTAAAACACTGGAGTAAGCATGTTCATGCACACACTTTCACTCTTTGATGCCCAGGCATAAACAAACAGACACAAAGACAAACACGCACAAAGACAAATACACACACACACACACACACACAGATGGGAATAATGAGAGGAGACGTCTGTGTCAGTGGTCTGAGTGGTGTGTGTAATGGTGTGAGGGTGTGAGGGAGAAAATCCCTCCTCTGGCATGGGCTAGCTTCCTGTCTAGACTCTGAATGAGGAGGCCAGTAGTGTGCCTCGCTGCAACCTGGCCAACTCTCTGTTTGTGCGTGTGCGTGTGTGTGTGTACTAAATGTCTTCCTGTCGACGTGAGCATGACTGTGTGTGCTGCAAGGTGTGTTTGTGTTATGTGTGTGTGTGTGTCCAACTTTTGTAATCTGGCCAACAGTGTGTGGCAGAGCGGTCCAGCCATACCAAAACAGAAACATCTAAGCTCACCACAAACTGTCTGTTTTTAATTATGCCTTGCCACCCCCCCCCCCCCCCCCAAAAGGTTTATCTGATTCTCTTTGCTGACACTTTCTGTGTGGTGCCTGCCAGCACTGCCCTGCTCCAAACTCTCTCCCTCTCTCACTCCCTTAATATCCTGCGAACTCTGACTCCACTTGTGGCTCTTACGGGAAAACAGGGGGCTATAGCAATAGGAATCGTAAACTGGCCTGATGTGGTCATTCTGGAATGCTGTATGGACCCAGAGAAAGGTGGACAGCATACAAGAAGGAAGAAAGCCCTAATGGAATACCTTGTTTTTCTGCATCACTTTCCAAAAAAGCTCCTTGCCGAATGACAAGGATGGATTGAGTTGCTGCATTAAATGAAAGCAGTGCACTTATGAGCTCATAACCAAGACAGAACTAAGACATCATCTATGAAAAGTGCGGGAAATGATGTCATGGCGTACACTCTCCATGATGGAATTTGATGAATGCTAAAACGGGTACTTATATACCTCAGAGTTACCAAGGAATGTTTTCTGACAGTTTGGCTCATCGCTCAGTTCACCAAAAAAAAAAAAAAAAAGAATAAACTGTGTCTTTAGCTCATGTTAGCAAATTGCTAATAAGATGTACCACACGCCTCTGCTTCGACCAACACGGAGCCGCTCTTTCATATTCATGCGGGCCCCAATGACACATTGTCCTCTGTTTTCCAGAAGCCCCTAGCTCAGCAGATACTGCCCCACCCCCCTCCCCTTGGACCAAGATGCAAAGTGAACCTCCCTCACCCCGGTGACATTATAGACTACGGCATAAAACGCCATCTTATGGGACAGAGTCATAAGCCAGGTCTGCCAAAAGGCACAGCCAAAAAAGCAAAGAGCCCATGGATGAGGTGACTAGATAGCAAGAGCCTGCAGCCTCCACTTAGGCTAACAGGTCACCAGCTCACAGGTGGTGACATTTAGAGGAATGTATGACCACATTTGACATACAGGAATCACTTGAATGCACAGTTACAGTATGTGTTGACGAAATGAATTCATATCACTTCAGTTGGGGTGTCCCAGCGGCTGACCAGGTAAGACGTACCATACGTGTACCACGCGCCAACTCTTCGCTCTGGGTTTGATTCTGGCCTGGGCCGTTTCTGCATGTCTTCCCCTCTACCCCTTATTTCCTGTCTATCTCTGCTGAAAAAAGGCCCAAAATATAGAAATATATATATTATTATACATGTACAATAGCTACAATGAATGGTTCTGTTGTCGGTTAGTCCTTTCTGATTGTTTGCTCATGTCCAGGCGGTTGACACAAGGAGCACTCATCCCGACCACACTGCACACTCTTTACAGTGTACATATTTACAGATGTACTTTTTGAATTCAGACACCCGCTGACTTAAGCCCTTCACCGTAGTACACCTGTCGATCATGACTTCACCTCAGTCATCGTCTAGTCTTCCTACCGGTTCTTCCCTACGTTACAGAAGATGTGCACGTGGTGAACCCATCGAATGAGTCATCGGAGGCTATGTAGCCACGACTTCCACATCTCGCACTCCCTCGTGACGGCTCAGCGTGAGGTTTTAGGAGCCTCCTGTTAGCATTCCATCCCAAATATGAATCATTTGCTTGTTATTCCTGAGACAGGCAGACTTAACTGTGTTGGCCTGTCAGCGTTTTCCTTGGTTTGGCAGAGTATCTGCGTTTGTATGACTGTCTGTCTAGTCAGACTGGGGAGACTCGAGGGGTTCGGGCGGGGGTTTTGTCTCCAATATCACTGAAGTAAGACGAGGTCTGCCAGGGAAATGAAGAAGGAAACATATGCCATCTATATCGTGCGGCACCCTTTTCGTTGGTGGCATGGAGTATTCATCCATATGTCCTTGTGGGTGGAGTATCGGTTTTTATTGCCATATACAAGTTGGCAACTAGGCCCATTTTTAAGCTTCTGTACTGTTGTTGACTAAAACATTTCAGAGGGTCTCTCAATTCAATATGTTACTTCAGGATTACGTTAATACAGTTTTATGTCTGTACTCAAAACTTTGTAGACATGCTTTCCACAACGCCATAATGAATATTATGTAAAATATCATTATTTAATGGGTAAGACCTTGATACTTATACGAGATTAATGTGTGAATTAGATTCAATTTTTATTGTCAATCGATTGTATTCACCACATTTCTTTGTAATATGCTGTAGACGTGAAGTTTGACCAAGAGTGATTCCCTCAACCAGTGGCAATGTTCTCACTGGGAGAAGTTCTGAGTAAGAGTAGACTTCGATGATGATGTCTGGGAGTCCCGTGACAGATTGGCGAGTGCACGTGTGTGTGTGTGTGTGTGTCTTCCATTTCACATGAATCCTCCATGTGACCGTTACAAAGGAATATCATGACATCACCCCTGTGCTCCCGCCAGAGATGCTTCGGAAAAGTTACTCACTTGATGCTTACCACATGCACATGCGCACACACACACACACACACACTCAACGTACATACCCATTCACATTCAAGGAGACAAACCCTTGAAACGGATTCCAACAGGCATTGACAAGACAGACAGACATCCACGTCTGAGATAAGCTAGCTGCTAAACAGATCAGAGCCCTCTAACCGGGGCCTTGGTGGCAGCTCTGTCTCGTATTCGAAAGAACCGCGAGAGCCAGCGATGATGATGACCATGATGAGTTTAACACATGGAGCTGCTGCCTGCTCCTCTGTCTGCTCTGGCTACTGCTCTGCTGCCGAGGTTTCTCATATTCAGACAGAAGTTGACGACCGAGGAGCCAGGACCTTCAAACACCATAGAAGGTGATGAAAGCTTACTAATTACTGTTGTTCATCAACTCGACAGGCCCATTTTCGAAGGGGCAGTAGATGAGAGCTGCCTTCACTTCTTTTGTGTGGAAACAGCTAAATTAAATATTTCAGTTGGCTCCACCACTATATAAATCATATCAATGAGGCATTCCAATGAAAGGCCAAAATGATAAGAATATACTGGTGTGGTATGATAAAAAAGGTTGGGTAGTGTAGAGCTGGGATCACTTGGGAATTTGCCAACATACAATAAAAAACATACAATACTTTTGAAAACAGCTATCCGTGGACTATCATTGGATGATACCTTGAGAGGGGAAAGTATGGTACGTGTGTATTGTTTGTTGAGGAGCATCACCTACTGGCTCAGTGGAGAACTGCCAACTTCATTACATTGGCCAATGAGGTTGAGAGGGCACCTGAGCCAATAGGAACAGACATCTGGTTTTGAAAGCACTGATCTTTTTCCTCCCAGTATCTGGTGTGAAGAAGTTCATTACCTGCAGAAGTAACATCAAGCAGAAAGATCCAGACCCCATGTCCTTGTTCAAGTAGCCTGGAAAGAGAGAAGGATTAAGACCAATTCATCACTACTGTATTTTTAGATTATACACAAGAATAACAAATATGGCTTCAACATCAGCATTAATGTGTCTGAAAATTACATTCGATAATGTTATTCGAAAATGTGAACGTGGATGTGATCAATCTGTGGCTTTTCAATCCTTAGACTGAATACTAAGACTTAATGATGCTGTAATAATTTCATAAAGCATTATATCATATTTTGCACAAGAAACCATTGCCTAAATGGATCCGAAAAGTGGTCTGTTGAAGCAAAAGGTACAGTTTTCAAGCATCTCTCGAGTCATATCTCAGTAAACTGAGATCTAACATTTCTCCAAATCTTTTCTAAACTAACAAAACATCATAAACAGTGAAAAACTACAGAAGATAGCAGATTGTCCCTCGGGGGGGGGGGGGGGGGGGGGGGGGGAACTGGACAAAGGTCATCCTCACAAAGTCACAGTCCAAGTTACAGAAACAAACAACAGCAAGTGACCTTCACTCACAATCTCAACAAATCAAAGATGCCTCGTTGTTGCTGTCACTGCATTCCCAAGTTCCCCCTAGAAACAAAGACTGAACAATTGGAAACGGCCTTCGGTGGTGCAAGAAAGTGTGCCACGGGGAGTGTGGGAAACTCATTGATGGATGCCAGGGATCGGGTGCATGACCTAAAATAGCTCTGCAGGGGAAGAAACCATCTAATTCCCGCTCATTCTTTGGTTCTACAAATAGTCTGTGGCCCTGTTTTTGGGCTGAGATCACTCAGTTGAGCCCGACCTACCAAGGCCATCTTATGAATGAAGACATTCCAGCGAGTGCTTGGAGCAACTCGAAAGGAAACAAGTTCAAAAACGATAAATAAAAGAACCGTTCCCATTACCCAAAATGGGTCCGTGGAGAACAAGAGATTCCAAGAGGGAATGATGATGACCACCCTGAAACCCCAGGATGAAATGGTGGTTTCATTACTTCTCCATTGTCTCAGACACAAAAACAAACTGTAAAGCACTATGTATTTACACTACAACATCCACTGTGTTAGTTTGCAATATCCACTTGAATCGCAACGACACTGGATTTGAAACTTTCTTCTTCCAGACAACCACGTCAACTAAGTGGGGCAGGGAAGAAAAAACAGTGGATCAATGAATTGGTATCAGATGTAGTGTATGTGCTTCACTGTACACAAATAGTCCTTTGATGCAGACAAATCGATCTGGTCTCACTTTTCCCAGATACCTCCCAACAGGAAGGAGATGAGCAAACACTTTTGTAGTGTGAGAAAGAGGGAAGGGCAGAAAAAACTACAAGAGTGCCTCATGAAAAATTCTCACTTTTATATCTACCTTCCTGAAACTTTAGCCATCTCCAGGGAGACAGTAGGATTAATCAGGGAACCAAAAGTCCATTATTTTGTGAAGGAACTTGTTGGAAATGTTATTGTATTGTGCGGGTGTTGTTCCTGTGCTATGCTATAGTGTGTATGCATGTGTTACTTAGAGAATGTAAATAAAGTAATCTCATTGCCAACATTCAAAATGTAAGAGTAAGTGCTACACTTGAAAATGGAACGATGGTCATTAACGGACTGAAGACCAAAACCTCTAACAGGAAAATCCCAAACTGCACTTCAGTATTTCAAAGATATGCGGGAATTTGACAAATATTAACCTTATTTGGGTATTTTAAAGCGTCAATATTGTGCATACCAGTTGATCATGACTACCTAAATAATGCTACTGGCTCTAGACCTTTGAACTTTGGGGTCTGAGAAACGGTGAGCACGTTCTAGGAATAGAGATCGAGGAGGACCATTTTTCAGAAAAAAGGCAAATAATTATAACTTGAAAGTCATGTGAATAGACCTTCTTTCGTCATACGACATGGCAGAAAAATGCATTTTATGTGAATTGTGGGTTGCAGAGAGCACGGGAAAACCTTATTTTACAAACAAGGAAGCTGCTTTCATTTGAAACTCTATGATGCAGGAAGTTAGGGGCACTTTTGTTGAGTTCAGCTCTTTATGAAAATGTCCATTCTAATGTGGCAGTAGTATAAAAAGAACAAGGGAGTTAGTGTTCAGAAATTTTTACATTTTTATAGAGAGGGTAGTAAGTCCTTCCTGTTAAATTACATGTTGTAAAGACCTGGTCTCTGAATAAAAATAGATATATAATCCCCAATTTTTTTTTAACAAAAAATGTCTCAAGAAACCTTGACTTAATTCATTTGAAATGTGTGTACGAACCACATAAAAAGTCCATGTTTGCCAAATTGCTGGGGAGTTTGCAAGATATGAGGAGAATAGCATTACATTTGTGAACTGTTGTCCTTGAAGAGATGGGTGTCAAGGCCAGGGAAAGAGCAGCAAGTAAGAGCTCTTTAGAACTCTAGGGAGTGAAATGCTAATAAATGGTCTAGCTACTGAGATTCTAGCCATAGTGTTTTAAAGTTCAAAGCAAAAATGCAATTCCATATCCATTTAAGACGGTGTGTGTGTGTGTGTGTGTGTGTGTGGAGGGGGGTGGAGGGGGGGGGGGTGGAAACACAGTACAACAACAGCACTCCGTATGAACCATATGTTCTGTGTGTGTGTGTGTGTGTGGAGGGGGGTGGAGGGGGGGGGGGGTGGAAACACAGTACAACAACAGCACTCCGTATGAACCATATGTTCTACAAGATCTAGTATATTCCACTAGAGGGAGTGCTACCATTTTTCACAGTGAGACCTTGTAGAACAGATTGTGGTACCCAAAGTATTACTAAGTCTGTAGTAGCTATTCATGTATTGTCTATGGTCACAAATAAACATAACCCTAATTTGAATTTTCCAGTAACAACTTAACCACATAAAATTATTATTGATCAATAGCATCTGAAATCAATTAATTGTTAATACATAAATACCAAAACACAAAAAATTCATATGCAAAATAATGCAGTTGCATATTGGGTATACTCATTTTAGAATAGTGAGTGTTTCGGATTAGTATGGCCTACAGCATACAAAAAAAACGAAAAAAAAATTTGCCTGCAGAATCATGTTGATAATACGATAACCTGCGGTCCCTCCTCCATCAAACGTCACAACTCTGTATAAAACTAACGTGAGCCTATACTGAATGTGCGCATAATTCGGCAACGTGACAGTTAGACAAAGGGTACTAAGGGAGATTGTGGAGTACAGATCAAGTGGCAAGCATTTGTTTCAGGAAAAAATTTAAAAAGTCTAAATAATGGCATGTTCTGAAACTACTTGGAATGCAAACGAAAAGTAAATTGTCTTTAAAATTTTCAGCGTTAAGATGGAGATTGAGCTGAATACTTTTTTTTAAAAGCACCCGGTTTTCATTCGTGCGGAGTTGCTAAGAAAAAAATGCGTAATGAGCAAATATGCAGCTGGAATTCTGAAGACAATAGAACAAAAAGGATTTGCCACAAAAAGGAATAATTGGAAATTGGAAGACAAAATACAACGGAAACTGCTCTCAAGTTTGCTAAACAGACTAACTAATTTGGATGATATTCACCTGTGAAGACATTAATTGAATGAACATACCAAATGCAGACAGAAATATGTATTTGGGAAAGGTTTTACTGTTTGTTCTTCTCATAAATTGCGCGACTTTGAGTTTCTCTTTATCTACATGTGCCACAGTGGATATTGACCATGTGAAAAGGAAGAGGGTCGAGGCAATACGCGGACAAATTCTGAGCAAACTTCGACTGACCAGTCCGCCACACTCTCTTGGACCAAGTCAAATCCCCTATCAAATACAAGCATTGTATAACAGCACGAGGGAGCTACTTGAGGAGCTGCGAAGAGACCGGCAGCAAAGTTGCGGCCAAGACAACACAGAGACCGAGTACTATGCCAAAGAAATATATAAATTTGGCATGGTCCAAGGACCACCAGAAAACAGTAAGTCATTAAAAACTCACGTTACGTTTGAGATGATCAGTAGTTTACAGTCTAACGCGGAAAACAACTGTGGCACAGGTTGCGCGTTGCATTACGCGCGAGATTAGTGAATGGAAAGCGCGTCAATTAGTTATTTTAGTTCATCTAGCTATATTATGTTTAAAATAATGAAATAATAGATATAGTTCTGATATCATATTTAAAATTCATATTTTAGTCATATATTTATATTGTACAGGCAAGGTTTACTGCTGAGTGACGACACATGGATCTCTATCTTAAAGAGAGTGCTATCAATAGACCTCAAGGAATGGCGAGAGACTGGGTTTGACAGCAGAAATGAATTCAGCAGAAAGGTGTTCATTTCAGAAAAGAGGGAATGTCTACACATTCAGACCTCAGAGGCTGCTCATAACCAACCTGTTGTAATCCAGGACCAGTGTTAGGTGGAAACTCACTCAAACTCCTCCTCCATCATTGTCTTTTTGCCTAGATACTGTTTTTTTTTTTTTATTGTAGTCAGATCCAAAGAAGAGGAACGCTTTCCCAGGCTGATTGGGAATCACTTCAAAAGGAGGAAAAGGAAAAGTTGATAAGTGGACAGGGAAAGTTATCAGATGAAAGACCTTCCCTTAGGTTGGCTAGAGATGTCCCCCCTCCCCCTTCTGCCTGTCTAAGGAGAGGCTGTCCCCCTCCCCTCCCTTCTGGAAAGACAGAGGTATTACATTCGAGCTTAGGTTAAGCATTCATTCCCAGACACAGTAGAAAGACCGACTTTTTCCGACAATATGGACTTCCATCATGCTTCCCCATTATAGGTCAATGATCAGTGCTGATTAGCCGTCACCATGATCGTCTTACAAGGTGGTTCACATTTATGGTCACAACTACAGAACATGTTTAAAAAACCAAAATCACCTTTACTCAGGATCTTTATAATGAGTGTGCTTATGCCTTTGGCATTTGTATTGGCACCCTTTAAATGGCACTCACTGCTTTACTGTCAAAGCCAAACCTCAAATATGCACCATAAAAACACTGTGAATTGAATTGAAATGGCCATTAACAGTCCTACCCTGGAAATGGTCCTAAAACTACCGTTGAAATACTTGATAAATACACCTACATTTACATTTAGCAGACGCTCTTAATCAGAGCGACTTACAGTAAGTACAGGGACATTCCCCTGAGGCAAGCAGGGTGAAGTGCCTTACCCAAGGACACATCGTCATTTGACATGGCCAGAAATCAAACTGGCAACCTTCAGATTACTAGCCCGACTCCCTAACCGCTCAGCCACCTGACTCCCTCCACCTAAACATGTTATGAAATATGTGTAAGGCCTCTGTGCTATAGACACATGTCAGTACTTTCAGGGGAATGCATGATGTAGTATGAGTCACATTTTCTGAGGATCAACTCTTGGTGTGTGCAAGAATGGGTAGAGGCCCTGGACTAAGCCGGGAACATTGCATCATTGTCCCTTTGACATCAACAGGTGTTTCACACAAGACACTCGCTTCCCCTCCCCAGTTCGGTTTTAGTTCATATCAAGTCCTCCTACCAAAAGTAACACTAAGTATAATAGATTAGCTTGAGGAATAGTACCCATTAAGGGCAAAAGGTCACACTATAGTCAAATGATCCTGTCACTGGTTTACTTAATCGTATCCCTCACACTAAACAGAGTTTCTCATAAAGATCTTGCAATTCAAATGTTATGTTTTTTAACATGCTGTTTTCTTTAAAGAGCTCTCTTTGAATACTTTCATACTCTCAGACTTGGCATGGTGGACATGCATTTGAATTGTCAAAAGCCTTATGCATATCCAGCCCATTGAGACTATGAGGCTAATGAGTTTTGCATACACTGCTTTTTGGAAGCAGTGAGCATCGCAAATAATTTGAACGTTCGCTCTGCTGGTTCCCCTTTCCTCTGGCTGGCCGGCCTACAGATTGAACATTTACCTCTGAGGAAAAGCAAAACTCTTCAAGTGACTTCCAAGAAGACTGGCACTCAAGTATGGTTTTGTCTTTAAACCTGAGATCTATAATGGCATGGCGCAGACTTTAAAATATACAGGTTTCACAGAATGGTGCCAAATATTTATCTGCTGTAATTTTAGAGGAAGGAAAAAGTTAAAATAATATCCTATTTAACAGAAACAAGGTGTCTCTATGTCGAAGGCATAGAACAACCATAGGACCAAGGCTGGATTGTGTACATTACAAGGAAACATATTTTCCTCATCCTCTGTGCTTTCTCCTTGGCCCACTCTATTCAAAGCATTTGGCCGTTCGCCAAAGCACTAATAGGGGAGTTTTGGAAAGACAGTGAGAAATGGACTAAACCAGCATCCTGTTTTTGTATAGCAGAGGATCCATTTGGATGGACATAGTCCATTAGGTACCATTGGCTGACAAGGGCATGGCCACCTGTAGGTGATGCACCTCGAGGTGAAAGGTTCAGAAGTCTGGCGAAGTAGGATCAGCTTTGACTTGGAGCCGGTGACATCATGGTGTGGGCAAACACATTAGCTTTGACAGTGTTGCTGAAAAGCGTTAGGTAAAGTGTTGACCTTTGGCGGATCTGAGGCAGTCTCAGAAACCAGCTCAAAATCCTGACAGGTGCAAATGAAGCAGAAAGCAGAGAGGAAAGGTAAATGAATTGTGTTGGAATGTATTGGGAGATCGCACTTTTTGAAACCTGAAAAGTGTCCTTTTATAGAATTGTACATGTGTCTGGCATTTGCCAGGCATGGACTCATTTCAGCGCGTGTGGAGAAGTCATCATGGTCAGAGGGGGCTTGCTGGCTGGCTCTGGATAGTGGTCACTAGACCTGCGGAGGCTAGGCCGTTTGATATACAGGAATACCCGGGAGGTGAAGTCATCCGAAGACAAACAGGGACATTCATTTGCTTAGAAATTGTTCCCACTTAAGTCATAAAAGGGAATAATTCAGTAGCTCTCCGACTTCCACGGATAATCACATTACCACATTCCATGCCAGCCACCGTGTACTGCATACGAGGTCCTTTGAGGAAAGTTGCCCCAGGGTACAGTAGTTCAATGTTAATGATTCACTTCGAAGCACACAATGTGGTGCCACAGGATATAAGTGATGACCATTCATAGAATAGCTCCCGGTGCAAGTAGTTACTGGAAGTGGAAGCTGGGTTGCTAGGTTAGGTCAGTAAAGGTTTCTAAATGCGGTATGTAGTTCTAGAACCTCCTTGAGCCCAGGCTTAGCATTCTTGAACTCAGTAGATAATATCTGACAACGGTCAGACACATTTTCACACATTAATTGGAGTATAATTTAATTGTTCAGCAACAGAAATGAACATTCCACTGTCTACTATTTTGGAGCCTTGCTGTATTGCATTAAGGGGAAATTACACCAGACTCTTTGACAAAAAATTCAAACAACAATCTTTTGATTGTCTATTTAGAGTCAGGTTTTAGGGGCTCCATTCTGGTTTTTACCCTCACTACAAGCCCCTCTCCAACAAAAATTGAAAGCATATACAAAAACGGTGACTTCCTGTATTTGTCCGAAAAGTATTTGTTTGAAACCAACCTCAAGCTTGATCTCCTCTCTTCCAATTACAGATGAGCTGCACTATTGTCCAAAAGGTATCACTTCCAAAGTGTTCCGCTTCAACGTCTCTGCCATGGAAAGAAACTCCACCAATCTGTTCCGGGCTGAGTTCCGTGTTCTGAGAGTACCCAACGCCAGCGCCAAGAGGAACGAACAGAGGGTTGAGCTCTACCAGGTGTGTAAAGGTACCGTTTCCATGTCCTTCTACCAACTCAAAAGAATGTGCTTCACACACATACCCTCAATCTCCCAAATTATTCCTTTTCAAAAATCCAACTAATTCATAATTCTTTAAATCAACATCTGGCCCCTCGCTGACAAAGACTTTTAGGCAGGCTGGGAGTTTGATTCTGGATGCTGCTTCTTAAAGAGCCGAACCAGGAATTAACTGTAGTTTGTTTTACCATAATGACATTGACCAGAAATCTAGGCGCTTGCGTTCCACAACCCTATTTATTCAACCTCTAACTCAGAGAAGAAGCCAATGAAATCCAGCTTGTGGTCTCACGGTGGGCCACAGCCAGACCCAAACTCCAGGTCGTCAGTCCTGGAGAATGTTTTTGGGACCCCGACAGGGTAATGTTAGTGTCAGCAGCAGTGGGGGTAGAGTACAACTCTGGCAACCCATGAGGGACCAAATTAAACACGGACAAATCTTGGTAGTCTGGTTATTCAGTCCCACTAGACCTCTCTATCAAATCACACTCAACCTGGGTTCATAAGGTTGTTATAAATGTGGGTTAGGTTGAATGATGACATTCTTTTGGTTTGAAAATGGTGGATGAGTGACACATGAGCCCAGTCTATGCAGAGTTTCTCATTAGACCACAATTAGAGCTACTTTTCCTCTATTGTTGTGCCTGAATGTAGGATTTTATTTCATGTGATTGGAATTTAAAAATGACACCACAAAAGAACACCTGATCATTTTCTACAGACTCCAAGAGTCTGCTCTTGATTCTGTAATTATCTTTTGGGGCTACCGTACAACGATGTCTTATTCTACTATTATGTAATATTATGGAATGCTATGTCATTTTAGAAATATTGTGAGTATAGTGGCTCATTTATCAGGAATGTAACTCCAATTTCTATAGCTCAACATTTCTCCAAAGGCCTGTTCCAGAAGCCTTTAAGTGCTGCTCTGTCAGCTGTGTTGCTTCCACATATGACTCACCCCATGGTGATCTTACAGATTTTGAAGCCTAATGAGCACATTGCTAAGCAACGCTACATCGGAGCCAAGAATGTCCTGACCAAAGGCACTCCAGAATGGGTCTCCTTCGATGTGACAGAGACTGTGAGGGAGTGGCTGACGTACAGAGGTGAGGTCATCTGATCAGGCCCTTTTCCCAACCTCATATACGAGTAGTAAAGTAGCAAGATACTTAAGATGTATAAACAAATGTATTCATGGGGGGGGGGGGGGGGGATTACACATGGGACCTCTTAATATGCAGCCAAAGGCTGTACCACTGAGCAACACCCTTCGCCCCATTTTGAAATTGTCTATAACAACCCGATTTCAGGAACAAACTTGGGACTGGAGATCAGCGTGCACTGTCCCTGTCATACCTTCAGCCCTAACGGTGACATCATTGACAATGTGAACGAGGTGCTGGAGGTCAAGTTTAAAGGTGAGAGGACAACACCTTATTTGATTGTTTTTTTTTTGGGGGGGGGGGGGGGGGGGGGGTCCGTTAAGGATTTAGGAAATGTCTTGAAATTAAGCAAAAAACATTTCATGAGGAGTATTCCTTGACAAGGTCATTAGGTCGGTGGAGCGTCATTTAAGACCGCCCGGTCGCTGTGTGCAAGGATGCAGCTCCGACCTGGAGCTTATTTCTCGACTCTTCAGTAGAAGGCGTGTCTGACCCTTGACCTCACGTTGCAGGGGTGGAGGGGGAGTACGAGGACCAGAGCCGCTTGGACATGGGCCGTCTGAAGAAGCAGAAGGAGCAGTACCTCCCGCACCTCATCCTCATGATGATACCCCCTCATCGCCTGGACAACCATTCCACACGCCGACGCAAACGAGCCCTCGACACCAACTACTGCTTCTCGTAAGGCTCGGCTTTCAAAGTGGCTCAAGGCTCAGTTGTTGCTCATCTCTAGATAATTGTGTTCTCGATGCAGTGAATGAGAATGTTTTATGCTGTGGGAACCGGCGCCCAGTATTTGACAGCTCAAAGTTCGATGGATCTTCACTAATACCGTCATGAGGTGACAGCAAAGTTCTTGACCTAGTTCTGCATACTTTTCTCGCAGCAACGTTGAGGAAAACTGCTGCGTTCGTAGACTCTACATTGATTTCCGCCATGACCTAGACTGGAAGTGGATCCACGAGCCTAAGGGTTACTATGCCAACTACTGCTCCGGGCCATGCCCTTACCTGAGGAGCTCTGATACTACGCACAGCACGGTGAGAAAACAGCCTCTGGCTAGCTAACTGGTAGCCTGATTTGGTGGGTACTAGAGCTACTCCTCCAGAGAAACTTCTGGAACAAGCTTTCCACTTAAATACTCAAACTGTATATGTATATTTTTTTTAGTGATCTACCAATCTGACATATGTTACTGGGGGATTTAGCCTCGGTGTTAGTGCAAAGTAAATGTACAATGATAAGTCCCTTAAATATAATGCTAAAGTACTCTGTACTCTGATCAGAGCTAATGTGCTCCTGCTTCCCTGTACCCCTGCAGCTGCTGAGCCTATACAACACTCTGAACCCCGAGGCCTCCGCCTCCCCATGCTGTGTCCCTCAAGACCTCGAGCCCCTCACCATCCTCTACTACTCTGGTCGCACCCCCAAGGTGGAGCAACTCTCCAACATGATCGTCAAGTCGTGCAAGTGCAGCTGAGAAGGCCCGAAGAAGCCAGGTAGTCCCTTTGGCCTAATAGTCCCCCCTCTTGAGAGGCTACCTCTACATGCCGGTTCATTTCTATACTTCAATGGACATCGGGGCCTCGTTGGCCAAGGTCGAAACACCACTTCCAAAACCCCCATCCTTGTGTGAGTTCATCTTGCAGTGTTTGACCATGGGGACCACTTTTGTTTTCCTTTGTTTATGTTTGGTCAGTTAAATATGCCAGGTAGTATTGCTGTACATTTTGTTGGCCTGTCTTTGGTTCTCCTTTTTATAGACATTGGTGGGCATTATCAGCGAATACAAAGCAGGAAGGACCGATTTGCTGCCATGTCGAAAGACATAGCTGTGGTCAGGAAGGGGAGGACTGAGAGAATGCCTGTCGGATTTGCAATGGAAAGTGAGTGAGCAAAAAAGGTTGAGGCCAAACTGTTTTTGTGGCCATGGCAGCCTTGAAGATTTTTGACAATCAGAACGGTCAACAGAGAGAACATTTTTGCATAATGGAGAGGATTCAACGTGCCAGCCATTAGCACACCTCAACACCGACGTTCACTGGAAGATTTCATCCCTGACGGCTTCAAATGATCTTTTGGGACACCATACAATATGCTGGAAACAACTCATTGTGCAACTCATTTTGGGTGACATTTCTTTGACGTTAATGGCTGATGTGCTTTGTTATGCAACGGATGTCAAGTGGTGATTGTTTCACTACCTGAGAGAACATTAATGCAGTATGTGTTTCATTATTATCCCTGGAAACTCTTTTATATTAAACTGTGGTCATTGATTTCCTTATGAGTTTTGGAAGATACTGTGTGTTCAAGCTCAAGGTTTTAAATTCAGTTTTATCAGACATTTTCCATTTCATTGGGGAAACGTAAATGATTCCGTTGTGCCAAAAAGTGACAAAAAAAGAATGCTCAAATGGACATACGCTCCATCAACCAGTGACAAAAGACTGCATTTAGATATCCCCTTTTGGGTTCATTTTGTGTCAAATTTGGGGTCCCACGCCAGTGCCTGTGCTGCCAAACAGAACACTTTCATTTGCTCTCCTCTTCATATTTTTGTCATAGTTTTCTTTTACAGTGCTAGGCCGGATGAAACTGGATGTGTGAGTGTAGTATAGAGGGGTGTGTTTGTGTGTGTGTGGGGAGGGGGGGGGCACAACCAGCACAGTCTGGGTATCAGTTAAATTAAGTCCATGATAGTCACACACGCTTTTACACCTAGAAACTTTGTGAAGTCCACAACAATATGAATTTGTGTCACAAGCTAGCGGCCTCGTCTTTCTTGGAGTCTACCTCGTCCCACCTGAGTTCCATCTTAACAACACACATGCAGCAGCCATTTCTTTCACACAGTAATAAATATACCTTTGGCTCTGTTCTAGAGTCGTGCTCCCTGACTACTTTTCCAAACCTGGCAATCGAGACTACAGACAATAGTGACATAGTACAGTAGTTTTTAGTACACAAAGTGTGAAAAACCTTTTATGTTTTTGTTCCCTCCATTCCTCCACAGAAACATTTTAACCACCTTTTAACGACAACAAGAAGCCAGCATTGACAAACAGCAGAATTAGCACTGATGCTGCTTTCTCTGAACCGGGCTAATGTGTTCTGACAAGTGGTCAGAGAGAATGTCCTGTTCATGGGTTCACTATTGCTCTTGTCAGAGTCAATGAGAGATGCGTCATGATGGAGCCACAAAGGCTGGCCGGGTTTCATAAGCACTGAAAGTGTGTGTGTGTTGTGTTTGTGTGTGAGTGTGTGTGTGTTTTCCAGTGCTCCACTCAGTGATGCTGACAAACACCCATGGTAAAAGAGCAGCCATGCGCCATGCATGGTTGACTCTGAACATCACTTACTGAAAGTTGAGCTCCATTATCTACCATTCCCAGGTCTCCAAAAATCACCCATCTGCCCCTGTCTGGCCTTCCATGAATGTTAACCCTGCTTTTCTCTAGAACCAGAACGCAAATTTATGACATTTAGAAGTCGCACTATGAGATCGGGTTGCAGCCATTGATGAGTGCCCTGTATGGGGCCTTTGTGAGTGCACACTTTCCTGGGGAAGAAAAGGAAGGGGGGGAGGAAGGAAGGAAGGACGAAGGAAACCTCTCTCTTTTTGCAGCTTCAGACAAAGTCCCGCAGGAATGGAGGCTCCTTTCGCTCCTGTGGGTGACCAGCTGAGCCCCTTAGCCCCTACCTCAAATATCTTCCAACATCGAGCTACTGAATGAGAAGCCCCACAGTTGGAGTCAAGAGTACTTAGATCCAGACCCGGGTCAGAGTAGGAGTACTCAGGTCCAAACCCGGGTCAGAGTAGGAGTTTTGAAGCACCCCATGCTCCTCCAGAAACTCAGTGATGATGAATTACGTGACACGTAAAATGCACACAGGTTTGGAAAACTCAGTCTGCAGCAATTCCCTGAGCAGATTAACAGATGTGTAAGAGAGAAGGGAGAGAGAGAAAGAGGGAAAGAGAGAGAGAGAGAGAGCGAGCAAGCAAGAAAAAAAGAAAATCTGCTCAATATGACTTAGCTGCAATAAAATCATCAGGTCACTTCAGCCCAGTTCTCAGGCCCCAGGGTGGAAAGAGTTGTGTAACTTGACAATGAGAAGAACACACACACAAATACACACACACACACGCACGGCCAGTGATAGTAGTCACTGGAAAGGAGACGGGGTGAACAAATATGTAAACACATCAATGTCACAGGCCTTAATGGCTAAACAAATGGATGGGAGGTCTGGATCAAACTGAGGTGTTATTTCAGGACACAGTGTCCCGGCAGCAGAATCCTCGTGCCGCAAAAGGCCTGAGGATGACAACACCATTGCTTAATTTTGAGTTTAAAGGAAAGCAGAGATTTGGTACTTGGGAGTGGAAATCAAATTGTTGATGCTATCCTATAAAGCGACTTGGCCCACAGTCAGTCAGTAAAAATGAACTCCAAAAGATCCAAAAGTTGTCTCATAATTCTTTTTGCATACTCTGATAAGTCTGGTAAGACTGTTTGTTGCGGTACATCCCCAAGCGGAACATTGCTCAACATAAGGAGTGAGCAAAGGGTCACTACAACAACACAAACAAAACAAACCCTGTTTCAGAAGGCTGAGAGGGACACCTGTGTGTGCACCCCCCCCCCCCCCCCCGAGTGCCCCGTTGCTGTAATCTCATCCCCTTCTTTCATTTGACTGACCTTGACTTGGTGGAAACACTTCCACAGAATGATACCATTTACTTAGGCCGGCTAGTTGACAACAGCTGTCTTCAGGCACACCTGCTTCTCTTAACATTCTCAGTCAAAGGCCTCTTTCCAAACCATCGGCCTTGGTGAAATCCCCGAGGATGGCTGGTCTGGCTCATCTGCTCGTCCGGGGGCAGCAATGGCGAAGCAGAAACTATGCTAACAATTTTAGCATGCCTAAATGCAAATCCAAATTCATTCTCTTGACTCAATCTGACTGCAACAGTGGAGAATATATTGTTGTTACTTCTACTGTGTATTGAAAATGACAGCTTCTGTTTCAAGATGCATTCACCCATTAGGAGTTTTGTAAAAGCTGTAAGCAAAAACAGACTTGGTCATCGATTGACAAAGTCAGTGTGGGGTTTGAACTTTTCAGTTCGAAACAAAGCATTTTTCAGCAGGCTCATACAATAGGATCAGACGCTTGCAGGTCCATTATTTCTCCTTCTCCTCTTGCAGAAATACAATACTAGCAAGTTCTCCCCCAACACAGCAGACACACAGAAGACAATATATCATCATATGCACACAGGGCATAAACTTCAATAAAATGATAGAATAGGCTCCATTGTCCAACCAGGCCCATGACTAAGGCCTACTAACGGTTGGTTTTAGATTTCTTTGCTCCTCCATTTTGTCTCCATTTAGTGATAAAAAGTAGCAGTCCACTGACTACAGCTTATAGACAATGATTGTCTGCCTCCCATGCATAAGACCTAAAGAAACAGCAGGGCCCATGGCTGAGGGAAGACCTCAAACTAAGTGAAGCTTAAGTATGGTGTGCATGTACGGTGTGTTTGCGTATGTGTGCGTGCATATGTGTGTAGGTGTGTGCGTGTTGTGTATCAGAGACAGGGAGACTCACTTAAATCATATGAACGCCTGAACATTAATCCTAGGTATATTATACTCTGGGTAATGATAACGCTGGTTGCTCCCCTCAAAAGCCATGAAGTGGATTGATGAGGGCATTAAGTCATTTTAAACGGGCTTTTATACAAAATGTCTCTATTCTAACAAGCAGTTAAGACGGCATCAGCAGGGAGTTGACTTCATAGCAATTCCAGGCTGGACATAAATGTCAGTTTGTCCTTGTGCCCTGATACAAGTTTCATTTGGAGAGCAATAACCCCTAAATCACGTGGACGCTCCCATTTTGGAGTGCAAGTCAAAAGATTCATTGGTGTTGTACTAGTGCCTATCTAAGTAGCATTTTTCTAAGGAAAAGGCTGGGTGAAAAAGTTGACCAGAACTGATGCCACATCTAAATTGGCTCATACTCGTTAGAATAAATCCGGAACCGGGTGTGTGTGTGTGTGGATGGTGGAGAGGGATGGGGGGGGGAGGGGGGGGGGCGGTGCATAAACTGGCCTCCTCTTTGCTGTTATTTTTGGTCATCTTATGTGTTTCTCTATTGTAAATAATGAAAGATATTCATATCAATCAAACAACAGGCTGTTTAAGCTTGGTATTATTCAAACGGCGGTCGAGAAATTATTGTTTACACTGGTGAACAGGCCATCACATAAGCTGTAGAGATATTAAGGGGTCAGGTTTGTATGTATGCCAAACACGCAACCGGGTGATGTTTGCATTGTACAGTTGATTTCCACTGATGAGAAAGTGGTGAAATTCGTACATTTGTAATGCTGCAGTAATTACCATGCTTTTAGTAATGCGATATTTCAGACCCACTGCTAAGCAAGTGACGAGCATAAGCGGAGATTCTAAGGCCCTCCAAAAGTCAATGAGAAACAGGTTTTTGTTCAGGCCTCCCCCTTGATCTGTGATTGAGGTGTGTGCAGACACAAGACGAGATTCTTGGCCCCTTTCGTAAATCCCTTTGGATGAAGCCTTGTACAAGAATAGATGAGTACATGTGGAAGTAAAGTGAGATTATGTGACTCCTAAGGCTGGCAGCTTTCTATGGTCACTGATGACTGAAGATTCCACACAATATATATGCACCATAACGTCTCGGGGGCAGTGAGAAATTACAATGCATTATGTTTTCATAGTATTTTATTCCCAAAGCTAATTACTCAATTTCAAGCCAATTACATGGACAGTTTTGTTTAAAAAGTGTGGGTCTTGTCAAAATGTAAATGCTGCCCAATTATTCAAAAACAAACAGTTAATGAATAAACCTTTTGCGAACACTGATAATTCTGTTTGATTCTGTTTAGGATAAAGACTTTTTGGACGGGATTTATGTGTCTGAGGTGTACATTCCTTTGCCTTTTTCTTCCCCGTGATTCTCGAATGACTTGGATGGCGATCAGGAGTGCCTCTCGCAGAAAAAGTCATCTCTTCTTTCATCCCCGTTTCTACTGTACGAGAGGAGGCCAGACTGTCTCTGTTGAAATTAAGGATAATTTGGGAAGACTGAGCCCCGTTGAAAGGGGATGAAGGGAGAGGAGATGATGTGTGAAACCTCAGATTAGGGGTTTTATCTTACCTTTTGTTTCCTTCTCCCTTTTCAAAGATGAATGAGTGGATAGAAGAAATATAGCGGGGGTTGTGACTGTAATGGTGTGTGGAACACTGCATGTACAGACTGAAACCAAAACACCATCAAATCCTTTCCATGTTCCATTGAGCTTGATGGACAGATTACAACTTCTGAGTCTTTCTCTGTGCTGGAAAACAGACACAAAGAAATTTGCACCGTGCAGCGTCTATGGAGCAGTTCATTTGTCAACGACTGCTGACCCTCTCCCCCTTACCATCTCTGACCATCGGAAGACTGTCATCAGGATATTACATGTTCTAATAGACACTATCCCTCACAAACATTTGCTAAAAAGCCTAGAACAAACTTTGTTCACACACAAAGAGAAACACTCTGCTTCTCTTGCTCTCTTTTTTTTATAACTCACTCACACAGAGAGACTCCCTGTTAACAGACATGCAAACAGACACTCACAGTGCTTTTGCACACACACACACACACACGCACACTCATACAAATATTTAATACCTTGCAAACTGTGGCTGTCATGCTGCAATCCCGCCTTCACTGTAAACAAATAGGCTAAAACATGGGCGGCCCCCCGCTCGAATTCCCACTACATGATCATACACAACCACAAATATGGGACGGATTTGGGAGCAGGGAGGCTGCGTCCTCGCTCACTGACAGCAATGGGAATGGTTTGGCCGTGGTTGTGAACACTGTCACTGTAGGCTCTGTCTTCCTCTCCCCCCCTCTCCCCCCCTCCCCTCTCTGTCCCTCCCTATCTTACTCTCTACCTCTCTCTCCCTCTTCCTCTCTCTCCCTCTCCCTCTCTCTCGTCTCTGTTTCTCTCTTAAGACAGGAGGAGTATGATGGAGCCTCTTTCACTAAAACCATGTGCTTTAAACAAACAAATGTCTGTCACTGACAGTGATCTTGGGTGAATATTATGTCATTTGGCCAGATGTTGACTTTTAAAGTCATAACTCTAAAGCGTGGGAAACCAATTGTCTCTCTCTCTCTCTCTTGCTGCAATCTTCTCCCTGAACTGGCCCAATTTTTGCTTTTTGTTCGCCTCCAAACAAAACAACCGCTCAGCCACGCCTGTAAACAGCACCATCCATTTGAACCGTGTTTTGTTTACACCACTGGCTAACTGCAAACATCCCTGCGGTCGGGTTGTGGCCGCCCTCAGCGGTCCAAAGATTGTAAAAGCCAAGGAGCAACAATTGACATTGGTTTCATTGTGTGGGGTTTACCTTCTTCAAATTCCCAACTTGAATCTGTGAATTAAAGTTATCCTTAGCACAGCCACTAGACCCAAGTTTATCATCGCATCTTTTTTCTTGTAGCACTGAGACATGTTTTATTCCTCATTACTGTGGCACCAAGTACCCTGGCTTCATCATTGAGCTGGCTGAACCCCTGTTTTGCCCTCATTACATCACCAGACTCAATGTTTAAATCCTTGATTATCTACTGCAGTTACCATACTGTATGTACTATTTGTTTGAAGTTTTTGGTAAATGATTATGCTCAATGAATACATGCAATGTAAATGCAAAGGTAACCTTTGCCTTTGTCAGGTCTATCCTATATCATTACATCATATATGCAACATTATTTTGTCCCTAACTTTAATCTATGAGTTTAAATTAACCTGAGCTCAGCAATTAGGACCAAGTCTATCCCACATAATCAGTTTGATATCAAACTGAGTGAATTCCTGCTCGTTCCACTCAGCATATCTCTACATCACCTTCATGTTGGAGATATACCTGGGGGACATGGTTTCACTGTCCCATGAACGATCCCAACTCAGGTTTCACTCTGCCGGTTCGAGTGTAATGAGAGGTCAGGAATACAAGGTTGAGTGGGGAGATTTAAGGCAAACCCCTTTCCCGAGGAAATGAAGAACTCCTGGGACCCTCAACATTGGGTTATCGGGACTGTTTATCGGGGAATTTCCAGATGAATTCCCCTAGTCTTTGGTCAGCCTTCAGTCGATCCCACAGTTGAAAGAACAACCCATGGCTGATATCTCTCCCATAAATACAAACTCACACTTGCGGGCATACATACCAACAAACACGCAAACCCACACAAACACACGCCCCCAAACGCTATCTTTTGGGACACAAAAACTGTATTCTCCCATGTTAACCAGTATGCCACCCCACCCTGATCTCATCCTTGATACTTTCTCTGTCATTCTGTCTCTCCACCGCCAGCACAGGAGAGAAAGACCGGATACATCCTGCCCTCAGTGGTATCTAATTCAATCTCTACTTCAACCACAGGGACATCTGTAAACATTTGGTTTGTGGGTGCATCAATCTGGAAAATCTGCCTTGTCCTTGACCCCCCAGGAGCACTATACTTCCTCTCTGCTGAGTCACACACCATCATAAACCAATTAAAGGGTCATTTCGAATCAAGTCAAGTCAAGGAAGGCCAGAAGACCATCAAGAACCAAGTTAAGTGACTAGGGGAGGAGGGAGAGGCTACAGTTGGTTCACTGAGATGCGCTCAAAGTACTGATATTGTAACCATGCTCCATTTCACATTGTACGTGATGAACTGACCTCCTGCAAGGATAGTTAAGGGTTCAATAAGTACCATTTATTTATAAGCTCTAGATTAATCATCTTTCCAAAGTCTGTGGTTTAACATTTTATATGCATGTTTGTGTTGGATGTTTATGTTATTTGTTTACGTATTTTATGTAGTGTGCGTGTGTGTGTATCGTTGTGTTACTCCAATTAAAACCTTTCCTCCCCCTCAGTCGTGAGTGATATGGGAGGGGAGAGGAAATAAGGATTACAGAGATCACCTTTCACAGAAACACTGTAATCGTCCTCGTCCCAGCCAAAGAAAACAGTCACCTCACTCACATTAATGAGGCCCAACCTCATCTGCACTACTGACCTCAGCAGAACTGTGGCTCTGGCCAGAGCAGGTAAATAAATATACGAGCAATGAGCAGTGAAAATCACTGGCATCAGGCATCACTCACAAACTACTTGGATCCAAAATCCTGGTGGGCCCGAAATTGACATGGAAATGCCTAGCTATGGCTTTGTAGTGTCAAGGTGAGTTGCTGCATTAAGGCAAATACAATTCAGTAAATATAGCTGCAAGGAACGCAGCAGCCCGTCTGGTCTACAATCTACCCAGACGCTCCCACGTTACCCCGCTCCTCATCTCCCTCCACTGGCTACCCATAACGGCCCGCATCAGATTCAAGACCCTGGTACTGACCTTCCGAGCAGTGAACGGGACTGCGCCCGACTACATCAAGTCTCTCCTGCAGCCTTACACCCCCACCCGCCACCTACGGTCTTCTTCAGACAACCGCCTGGTGGTCCCACCTCTCAAGACCGCCCGGTCCCAGCACAAGCTCTTCTCCTGCCTGGCACCCCAGTGGTGGAATCAACTCCCCACCTCCATCAGAGACACGGACTGTCTCTCCACCTTCAAGAGAGGGCTCAAGACGCACTTGTTCCGGGAGTACAATGGTACTTAGGAATGGTTTGCTGAACCCAACGCTAGTTTCCTCAAGGTTCACAATGACTCTTGCTTAGACTGTTGCTCTTGTTGGTTAGTGGTAGCTGATTTAAACTGTTGTATTCTTTTTTTAGTTAATCCTATTTTTATTGCTTTCCTACAGGTACACCTGCACTTAGAGATTAATGTTGTGTAATTTTAACTTGTTTAACTACATGCTCTTATGGTTTCTTCCCTTTAGCACTATTTTTTGGTTGTTCACAATATGTACTTCTTGTTTTTGACTACCCGCAATGCTGTGGGGCTATCTTGTTGTTATTATCAGTGACCTATGCACTTTGTGAAGCTCTCTCTTGGAAGTCGCTTTGGATAAAAGCGTCTGCTAAATGAATAAATGTAATGTAAATGTAAGGAGCAACGCAGTTCCCTCCTCAAAATGGCAAAATATTACACAAATGTACATTGTAGAAGGTCAACAGTTGGACAACAAGAGAGATAAATTGATTCATGCATGGCAAAGAACAACCAGCTGAATGGGGATTCAAACTCAAGACCATGTGGTTGCAAGTCAGCCTCTCTATCCTCTCTGCTACACATCAACTGTTGAATCTATATGAATTGAAAAGGCAGAGTAACAACTTTGGTCAGCATTGGGACAAAGTATAAACAGCTGTAATTCCATCATCTTTTGACATATCAAGGTGAAATTGTGTATGGTACTTCAGAGAATTATGTCATCCTGTTCAACTGAACAGATACTCAGAATTATGACAGGCCCAAAGGCTGTGGCTGGATTTGATCCTATAAACTTGCATCTTACAGTACACCGTCTCAGATCATTGAGCTATTCTCAGTGTAGGAATTACTGTGGTCAGTTACTGTATAAAAGAAGTATGCTGTTTCTCCTGTGGCAAGCATTGTTTGATTTAGCCAAAGTTTAAACAGCTGTAATTCAGTCATCTTTTGACATATCAAGGTGAAATTGTGCATGTTACTTCAGAATGATGTCATCTCGAAGCCTATACGGTTTGAAAAATCAGCCAAAAGGACATGTGTGTTATTGACACAGACAATGTGAACATTGAAATTCAGCCATATTGTCTTGTATTCATTTTCCCAAATATTGCTTTGAAAGACATGTATCTTACACATCTACAACAAATTTAGAATTTCTGCACAATGCCAGAAATCTTATGCACTGTCTAGATGAAGCAGGATCCTTCCAGACCTAGTTCTGGTTCTTGTGGTGTAGTAGTCCCCTCAGAATGAAACAGCGCTATAATTATGAATGTCTAGCTAGACAGACACCGTGGTGTACCTATATTCCCGTTGAACTAAACAGATGATCAGTATCATGACAGGCACTAGGTCTGTGGCTGGATTGAAACCTATGACCTTACTTTGCAGGACACCATCCCAGCCCATTGAGCTATTCTCTGTTTGGAAATATTGTGGTCAGTTACTGTGTAAAAAAAATACGCCGTTTATCCCGTGGCACGCATTGTTAGATCCGGCCAAAGTTTAAACATCTGTAATTCAGTGATATTTTGACATATCAAGGTGAAATTGCGCATGGTACTTCAGAAATGGTGTAATCTTGAAGCCAATAAGGTTTGAAAACATTTGAAAATTAGTCAAAATGATATTTGATTTATTGACACAAAGTGGCATTGTGTACATTTACATAAATAAAACCCTTTCAGCCATTTTGCATTGCATTTCGTATTACATGTCACCTTATAGAAAGACATGTATTCTACAAATATATAACACATTTCAAGTCGATTGGATCAATGGGCCCTAATTAAGACAGCTGGCCAATGCAAGCTGGCTAATGTCCAGTGAAAACATGTTTTCCTCTTTCCTCACCGCCTCCGACTCGTTGAAGGTTTGCTTATGAACCTAGTCATAAATAAAAGAACGGGAAATGGATAAGGCCGCTAAACAGACAGTCAAGGTGCACTCTACATATCAACGGTTTTATCTTCAAATGCCTCGGCACCATGGGAGTAGCAGCTAGCGGGCACAGAAAGCCCACTGCTCCCTAAGCTGTTGGCCATGCGATTCCCACACGATAAATAACATGAGTCAGAAAGCAAACAGATTAATTTCCCAGCACCGTTGCGGCTTCAGGGTGCGTGGGAGTTTTGTGGGGGCTGATTTCTTTAGCTTCAGCATTAAGTGTACATTTATCAGATTTCACTCAGAATAATAACTTGAGGGAGGAGACGTCGTATTTTTGCTTATTCTAACAAGATTCTGTAATGATACCGAGAGAGCCCAGGGATTGCTTTAGTTGTGGGTGCTAAATGGAGGACCTCCATAAAGAGTTGTGCCTTACACAGAGTCAAAGGTTTACATGCATGTCATTCTCCTCATGTTCAGCAACTGAGACTCAATCCAGTGCTACAGCTGTGTGGGTGGACCAAACGTATTTTTGAAACTTCATGGTCTCAATTATTACTCAGACTGAATTCTCATCAGCTAGGGAAACACAAATGTCTTGCAAAAAAAAAAATGCGACCTTGTGGGATGAATTGAAGGCATTGTTGTTGAAGAAGCAGCACAAAGTGAGAGGGAAGAGTACTCAGAGGAACTTGATTGACAGCGAACTTGGCAAACGAGGGGTTAAGTCTGTCCAGAGCCAGGGCCCCTGGAAGCGTCCTTAACTGTGTCCCTGCGCTCTCATTAGCACATAACTGCTCACTGTGAGCCGAGGGCTTACCTCCAGGGATCACCAGGTGCATGTGCCTTCATCTGGTTCTGATTTAGGCAAATACAAAAGTTTTTTTTTTTTTTTTTATTATTAAAAGGAGGGCAAAAACCTTTTTGGCATTCCTCCCCTTTCCGTTTTTCAAGGGGTCCTTGGATCTTCAGCCCCGTGGTTGCTTTTAGTCAAAAGGGTTACATGAGCTCAGCCATGCAATTGCCAATTTAATTACAGATGTTTGCCAAGAATTAAAAACAAAGCTGAAAAAAAAGGATATTCGCGATCAAGCTTTCATCTCCACCAATGGACATATTGCTGTTTATAAAAGTGTCAATGCACTGCCATAGTTATTGGCCTGACATTACACAAGACACATGTAATTGCTTTGATATGCACACAGTTTTGAGAGGAATGTGCCTATCCTGTGTTGAGTTTGTCTCCGTTAGCTACAGAAAAAATATATACCAAAGAACTCCTGTGATTAAACTATCAATCAATATCACTCTTTGTTCAGTTCATCTTTACCTCTTCAGCAATATGCATTCTATTAAAGTTATACAGTAAATCAACATAGTTCTGTTAGGAGAGGGATTTCAAATGTTAGGATGTAACAGAAACCAAAATGATTTAGATGCTCAAGCCAAGTCTAACCAGTCAGAGATTTCCTTTTCCCAGATTCAATTTTTCAAAACACGGCTTATAATTCCAAACCCAGATCTTATCCTGAAAAGGTTCCGGAACAATGTCTTCTTGTTTTTGCCAAAATGCATTCAGCAAGAGTTACAGCTAAAATAGTCAAATAATAGCATAATAAGTCAGCAGAGGTTATGGTACAGTAAAACAATGGCATCTATTCAGCTGGAATCATTTGCTGCATGTAGAGGATATGGTTGAATAATATATAATTGGTAAACTACAAAAATAAGAAAAACACATTATCAAGGATTGCAAGGAAACGTTGACTTTAAGGACTGTGTATTGAAACAAATGCAAAAGCATGGGTGTTGCTTAATTTTTTTGTCCTGCTACTCAAGAGATTCTACACATATAGTACAGGTAATATACTGTATTCTGGAGGATTTCATTTGTACTAGCATTTCTACAACCACACTAGTCTTATAAGGGCTGTTAGGTGTTGGTGCATTGGTGGGATCCAATGTAATTTTCTTGATTTTTTCTCATTTAAAATACAGTCTGTATAGTACATCCATTTTGTTCCCAACACTTTGACCACAGTCCTTTTTCCCAGATAATGTTCAAGGTTTTCATTATGTGCTTTATGTTAAATAATGAACTGTGCTTGAACTGGAATGTAAAATATAACAGATTGCTCTTGTATGCAGTACTAGTAATGCATAAATATAAAGTTTTGTATTACGCCCACACAGAGAAGTTAAAGTTCCTGGTCCACCTGGTCTAAATTCATTTCCATTTTGTCAGAGTACTGTCTAATATTATGTAGGTAAAAACATAATTCAAATGTATTACACATTCAATACAGACATTCCAAGAATTCCCTGTCAGTTTCATTCATAAGAGAGCACTGGATACAGTAAACACAAAATTGAGTCTCAGGTTGTAAAACAAAATGTCACTGACCTGCGTCAGTGACTCATCCCTCTCCACTTCTGTTGCAGTGTTTCCTTTCATTACATAAAAAAGTGAGTGAAGCATTTTGTTGAGACTTACAATGCGATGTGTTTTGTTCACTGCAGGACTCTGTTCATGTATAGGATGTACAGTATATGTAGGCAGACCAAGTGTGTCCTAAACTTACCTACACAATGTCCCAAACTGACTTCTATTTTATCAGTGACAAACTTCATATCTTGTCTTTATGCAAAAAAATCACCTCAAAGTAAAACTGTGATGTAACCTAAAACCAACCAAAGATTTAAACCCCATCCATTTCCAAAGAATATATTAACTTTTTTGTTTTGTTTTTCCACTCTAAATATCCTCCTAAGACCATTACATTTGCCCTTAAGTTTTACTGACTGTGACCCAAAACCCCAAACCAAGCACCCATAAAAATGCCAATGAAATTGATTACAGGAAAAGTTGATCTTCCCATTGTCAATTTACCGATTAAATGTAGCCCTAAAAACTCAGCCATACAAAGGAATCTTAAATTACTCCAACCTTCGTCCCCCACTGGTAAAGGTAATTTGTGTGGCAGAGCAGAAAGACCTGGGTTAATGAAGATAGGATTTCCTTCCAAAAAGCTTCTGTGATATTTTGTAATGATAATTCCACCAGCACAAAAGCCAGGGCCAATTTCATCCTTGCAAATGAAGGTAAAGACCTGGTTTAAAGTTGAGCCCTAAATGCTAAATAGGCCTTTACAAGAATACACACTGTTGATGAGGTCCTTAAGATGCTTGCCTAGCAACGTACTGGCATGGGACTGAATTTCATTGGCCGCCCTCCTGAAAAGCAAAGAGAACATTGGCCCCAGAGATGATCTGGCTTAAAGACCAGAGGAGATGTATTTACAGTAACATGACATCAATCAACGTATTGTACATGTGCCCATATACTGAATCATATTTTCTCAATGTGTGTGCGCGCCCGAAGATGCCTTTCTTTCAGAACATCGTAAAACTAATACCACAGGGTTGGGTGGCTACACCACAGTCCACTTGAACACAATCCACTGCTGACACTATCAGTGAAGCGAACAAAAATAGAACATTATAGCTGGTTGCTTTTGTATCCCGCTGAAAACACATCAACCTCTTATACAGCTGCCCGACAGGCTTAACACATCTCAGCGTATCTTATTTGCTGATCCACAGGATATATATAACAGTAAAGGGGGGGTGGGGGGGCTGGTGTTTCAGAATGGTGGAGAATAGCACAGGATGCAGGTAGAGAAGAATGGGGTGGTTCACCAAAATGGACGCTGTTACCAAAAGTCATTATTCCATTTCTTTTCTAGGGACAGGGAGATGGGACATGGTTCTCCACAGTCCATACCTTCGGTCTTGTCCTTCTCCCTGTCTCTCATTTGGTCTTTTTCATCCTCCAACCAGGAGGCGGTTGTTTGCTTTGGCAGCTCTCATGAGATTGCAATGCCTTACTCACGCTCAAGGCCCTTTAGGAGGGCAGACGCAGCACCGTTAAATGAAAAGTAATAATTCATGGTGACAAGAAAGGGAGGTGACTGGATGTTCAACTGCTGAAGATATGGGTGGGTTGGAGGACAATGAGGAGTGGTTGACAGATTCATAAGAGAAGAGACTGAACATTTGCCCTTCTGTTCTGTACATTAGAACAAACGTGATGCTGTCGTGGGATTCCACAGTTGGCTACGACTGAACCTTTTCAAACTAGATTGATGTCTTTCAATGGGCATTCCTCAGCCACTTTTGACTTCATGTAGTTTGCATCCATCGCAAATACAGTATACTGTATAGCGCAGAAAATCGTTTCACATACAGGGATGTCTTGCTCCAAAACATCTTCATTCAGTAGTTTAAGGCCCCTAAACCGCTTATGAAGCCCTCGAGACCAACATTATAAGGCCAACATTTCAGGTGGGCCATGTAGTCAAATGCATAATTTGTAGAGGTATTATTGTGGAAACAGTATTATGGCAATGTTAACAAATCATGATATACAGTGACAGTCTTTGGAATAACTCATAAATCAGCTAAATGAAAAAAAAACAATTCAGTCTTGCGTGGGTAGAGAGGCTACATTCATCTGTTTCTCTCTCAAATAACTGGGCACCAGCTGTTATTTTAATGTGCTGACACAGGTTGTATTTACCGTCTACTGTAGGTATTCACAACAGACTGTCGCCATTGTAAAACGCATGCACATTATGCCCTTGGTATAAGTGCAGAAGCTGTGAGTGTCTTACAGGTGCAAGCAGTCAACTGTGAGACATCAGAAGGATGGAATGCTCTGAGTGAAGCCAGCAGTCCCTTCTTGATGTTGAGAAGTTAATGTTGGGTAGATCCCATCTGAGATGTTAGTGTCCCATGCTGGTGCTTGCTTTGGCTCCTTTGGACTAACAGCAAAGGTCTTTTTGAGGTCACGATGAAAAGTAAATGGTCTGAACCCACATCTTTGCTGCCAACACCCCAAAGGTTGACTGAAGAGAGTCAAGCAAGGGTTCAGGCCTATAAATCACGAAAGCTTCCCTCACTTCCCACATAAACGAAAAGCTGTTAAAACATCTACAGTTATCAGTGTTTAACTTATCTACAAGGATAATTACTTGAGAATCCACCACCAAATAGGTTTGGGTTTCTTCCTTGATTACAACCACACATGTCCTTGGCCTCTCGATTCTCACAGATGCCTGACATCCACATGGGTATTATCCACTAAGTCGTGGCGTGACAATGGAGTGCTGACTAGAAGAGGCTATTCAGTCTGGTGGTCCTACCCACTGGGATGACCCCAATAATTACTCACTGGTCAAATCTGTTTATAATCCCGATCTGGCACTTAGTGACTAACATCCGTCCTTGCTACAGCAATGTGGACCAAGGAATAGAGGGGGGGAAATGTGCATCTTTGGACTTTGTGGGTTTCTGCTTGTGCCTCTTGGCTGTGCTAATACTGCCTTGGGAGCCATTACTGGCCTGGAATTCAGTGGAAAAGAATAATTATCTAGCCTCTTCTGCTTCGGAGGAGGACGCAATTAGCAGTAATTGTCGTACTCTTGTGTCCAGTCCTGTAGAAGCCTTCAGCATCAAAGACAGACATTTGGAACACGGATGAAAGACTTGAAGAGAGAGACATACAGTATGAACGGTGGAGAAAGAGCTGGTGGATGAGTTTCTAGCTTGTTCTCAAGAATGATTCTTTCAGGGTTCTCCCTTTAAATTACAGCAAAAAAAAATACACTAGAAAAAGGTATGGGCCACTGGCTTTCCTATGTTTGTTGGAAATTTCTGTTTTTGTACCCTTTTGTAAAGGGAAATTCAAAAGCTTAGTGGAAGGTAATTGTGAGGAGAATGTGACATGGCATCATTCTATTGGGTAGTGTCAAAAAGTTCTTTGTCTTTGTTTATTTTTATTCCCAAATGTTTATGCCCTCTTGCACATACTCCAGTCAGCATCTTAAATGATGACCAAATGAGTGAGGAATCGTGGACTGGTTGACCAGGATAACAAAAGCAAAGCCAAAATCGAATGGTTGGCGTTTTGTTGCTCTGTCAACTGAAATGACCTAATCATTTCTCCTGGTTCCTCCCAGTCTCTCAAGGGTTCAATCCCGTGTATGGGCCTTCAGCTTGTTTCCCCAATTCATCCATCTCATGAATTAAAGAAGACTGAATTGTTCGAGGACAAAGTGTGGGTTGAATGCCTCACACACCTGATGTGGGATGAACTGAAAACAGCACCCCTTAACCCTCCCCCCCTTCCAAACACACACACACACACCAGCCAGCTGTTCACTTTGCAGAGGTTTGGAATGTGCTGCCATGCGAAACACTGGGATGGAGACATTCATTAAAGGATTAAGACCCACACTTTGTACTGACGCAAAAATGAGGGCGGTGGAGAGAGAAGAATGAAAGGATCCGATGATCTTCAAGCACCATTTCACGCATGAGAGGAGATGCTGGCGGTGTAAATGGCGACAATCAAAACAATGTGTAAAGATCCCCTTGAGAGGGGGCGCCGCCCTGCTGGCAAAGATAACAAGAGACGGGGAATCCTGTTGTGCCTCAGCCTCTTTAGTGCTCTTTTTCATGTCATGTTCTGAGGTGTCAAATGGGTTGAGATCAAAAGGAGGCACGGTGACATCCAGCTTTCTTCGATTCGAGCAAAGATCAGCAAATTCTCAATTGAGTTTCCCCTCACCATAGAGGCATAAAGCTGCAGCCCCCCCTCCACCTCCCTCTCTTAAAAAATATTAAGAGATTCAGTTTGGGTAATAATGTCAAGGGAATGTGTTTAATCTTCCAGGGTTCCAGTGGAGCTTCCAATTTCAAATTGGGAAGTTTGCACTCGCTTTAAATAGCTCCTTTCTTTGGGTGTCCTAAAAACTGCTTTAAGTCTTACTTTTTTTTTCTCTTCCAAACCAAACAAAGGCCTTACATTTCTGTGCTTGTTTATTGAATGTTTCAATAATAGGCAATTTGGCACAGACAGTAGGAATCCTCAGCACAGCTCAAGGGAAATCATAAAAGAGGCAGTATGTGTGGTCTGGTGCTACCGTTGCGTTTAACTCCAAAAAAGCCAGAGGGAACAGGACGGAATCGGGCCAGCTTATTTCCCGTAGCATAACACTCGCCGACAGTGGGCAGACATGGCAAACAGGCTTCCATTTCTTCATCTTCTTCTTCTCACACTCGGTGCCAAAAGTAGGGAATTCTTCCATTGGCAAGTATCAATTACCCACTCCAAACAAACCTCCCAGGCTTTTGAATATCAACATGGAGCACACACGCCTCCCCCATAAGGCACCCGAAAGGGAGGACCACACACATGGAGTCACCTTTCAGCATCGCCCTTCTCCCTTCACTGGCTTCTTGTCTTCTTTATCCACATGCTTCTCTTTTTTTTTCTCCTATCATTTCTTCGGAGAACTTAGTTCTACCAAGTTAGACAAGCATCTGTCATGGCCTGGGGCCATGAGCTGCCACCATTTTGACAGACTCAGCTATGGCTTGGAAAAAAAATACACAAGGTTAGTGGTAATACAGTATATATATATATATATATATATACACTATATATGGTTATATATGTATTCTCTTAAGAGGAAAGCAAAACAAAGCAAATTAGAGTAAAATATCTGTTCATATTTGAAAAGAAATTTCCTTTTTCATGTTCAGTTCACATTGCACATCTTGATATTGTGTTTTAACCTGACATGAACTACACTGACTAAATTCAGTATCACCGGAAAAAACACATCCATCAACTTTGCTCACAAATGCCATTCAGGCAAACTGAACGTCAGCAGAGGTGACAGGCCCAACATCTTCCATAGCTTCCATAAGCTCCCATCTGGTACAGATCTGGGAGTATCTGCTCATAGCCAGCCATCAACATTTAATACATACCACACTCCCACTGTGTAGCCTGTATGACGGCTAAGAAACTCGGACAAAGGCACACAAAAAAAATTAACCTGGATCTCACGTTCAAGAGATGAGTTAGAACAACACCATCTTTTTCTTGGGGTTCATTCCTGAGGAGCATTTTTAGGGAAGAAACCCTGTGCTTTTCATATGAAACTACGGATGAAAGTCCAAGTCTGGAGTTTAACTTTTACTAACATCTGTGGCAGTTCCTCCACAGGAGTAAGCATGCAAAAATACTGTTTATTTGTTACGTTTTATTACAGGAAATTAGCCCTTTACAGCCTGTAACAGTTGTAAAGATTTGCTCTTATGCACATAATTACATACGCGTTCCTCCTCCAATTTAATGAATCTTGCGCGACTCAGTCAGTGAGTGAAATAAGGGCAAGTGACTGGGCAAACTCATCATAGTACCTGCATGTTTTATTCACACAAGCAGCTGGATCGCAATAGACATGAACTTTAACCACTAAACCACAGGCAGAAAGCCAAATCACTGAGGGAGGTAAGCCTTGACCACACCGTTCTTGCACTCTCTTGCTCAAATATGAGCGGTGGGGGATGAAGATAGATGGCTAGCCTCGAGGTATCTTCAGCAACTCTAAGAGCCTTGTACACGTCGAAAAAGACTTCTACGCCGACCATATAAAATGGGAAACGCTTCAAGGAGTCAAAAGTCCACCGCTCGCCGGGAAATTGAAAACATGAGGGCGTTTTTGTGCAGGGAAAGAGGCTTTGATTTCTCCAAGTGTTGACAGTGCAAGGACACCTTATCCAGAGGCCCTCTCCCACCAGCTCCTCCAGCAGCTCCCAAAACGGTACATGGGTTCAAAACAACTGGGTAATTCGGTTTAACGCCGATAGCATGAGCAGCAGATGACGCAAACGCAAACAACTCATCCAGGCTGTGAAGGGTTTGTCAGTCGTACCCGGTCACTGGCCTGTGAAAACCTCTCGATTGAACTCGAGCCAAACAAACCTAACCCTTCCACACACGGTGTGGCGCGAATGGGCGATAAGGTGTCAACCGTGGCTTTCTTGGCATTGAGTTGGTTGCATCACTCAACATCCCCCAAACAAATGACAATCAAGCAGAAAAGTTGGTCGGGAATTCCCTATTCAACGGGTGGAGATAGGTGGATCACAATTAAAGACACAGTGAAAGGCGTTCATGCTTGAAAATGCAGATGACGTGTTTTCAAAACTAAAGTCTTACAATTCAGAGGACTAACCAAGGCAATAGCCAAGCCATCTCTGGGTTCTGCTCTGAAGTATGGTTTGGGGAGACCATGGCAACAGCAAAGTGAAAATTTAGTACTAAACTGACATTGACAAACAACACCTGTGTTAGCCATCCAGTCATGAAATGGGGATAATGAGAGGCTGATGCAGTATTTAACAGTGACGCTGAGCTCTACAAACATCTACAGACGCAAAAGTACTAGTGAACCTTTTCCTGCATTATGTGGAAATTCTGTTGTGGTCTTCATTTGAATTTAACGTTTTAAGTTAAATCTTCCAAAATAGTTTACGTAGCTACTGTAGCAGGTTCGGGAAACAGAGTGAAGAGTGTGAAACAAGGGACGTTATCTGACTCTGTCCCAGACTTGCTTATGTGTTCAAATTTGTAGTAAACCAGATGATCTAGGACCATCTCTGCCAACTGTCAGGCTCTCTCCTCTGCTGTCTGAGTTAAAAGCAAAGAGCAGTCCAGTAACTGGGTGTGAAGGAGGTCAGGACCTCCTTCGGATCACTTTCACTGGGAACAGCCCACTGAAATACCTACAACGCTTCAAGCAAAACCTTAATTTCCTCACAAATCCCATTTAATAATATTAGTTTTACACCAGCATAGCACATTATGTCATCCGCACTACTGGACCCGAGTCAAAAGCAGACTATATTTTATGGTTAAGGCAGGAGGAGTATAGTATTTACTTGATAGGGGAGAAAGAAGGGAAGACATACTGCAAAGGGCCCAGGGATGTTCGAACCCGGGCCCCTGTGTTAAGGCCTCAAACTCATCGTACCGTACTATGTACTTCGCAGAAATGTGCCACTTCATGACATATTCATCAGAGATTGTTTTGGCTTCTTTTGGCAAAAATGACTTGGGCTGTTTGTACAAGCGATGACTTCACGAGTCATTCCAATTGCAAGTACTACGGGCAGCACAGCGCTGCAGGCCAGTGATGACGTAGCCTTTTGGCCGGCTGGGGAAGTTGGCTCTGCGAACACGCAGAGATGAATGAGGAACAATGTGTAGAAAACAAGAGTCCAACAGCCAAGTAGTAAGAAGGATCAAATACTAAAGTGAGGTGTTTTTATGATATTGTTTGGACTTTGGAACAATCTTTCTTTTGAGGAAAAATGGAAGAGAGAGAGAGAGAGACAGAGAGAGAGAAAGAGAGAGAGAGTGTAAAAAGGAGAGGGAACAGAGGAAAAACATGTGCATTCATGAAGAAAAAATCTTAATGGTGGTACAGTAGTGTGTGATATCTGCTTTTTCCAGTGTGTAGTTATGGTATCGCTGCTGCAGAGGTCTGGGACAAGCTGTCGAGGGATAACCATGTCAGTTGATCCGTTTGCTACCCGAGTCAAATAATCAATTTTTGTCCAAACGTAAATGTGTTATGTAAATTCCCAAGAGATATCAAGTTATAGCCAACTTGGAGAACTGCATCTATCCCTGTGCAAGTCAGATGCATGGTGTTCACATTATAAAACCTAGCAAGGGTAGACCGCTGATATTAAAAATATACTGTATACATGACATTACCGGTACTATTTAACTCAACTTTGATACAGGAAGACAATTAAAAGGCAAAGGGTCTGACAACTTGTGACTGATTTTCTCCAATGATGATGGGTATTGCATCATTGCATTTTCTGTGAGGTTACGTTGCCTTTTGAGGTAGAGAGGCAAGAAAAATGGAAAAGAGCTCAATTACAGTACACACACACAAAGATGATTGTACACCCAAGCAAATCCTCACTCTAAATGCATAATATATGGACTGTATGGCTGAATACCACAAATCCCGCCATGCATGCATTCTAGCTCTCTAGCTAGCTAGCTAACTGTGGGGCGGAGCAGGAAAATGTCCCGTCCAATAAACTCCCACAGTAAATCCAAGGCTTAGAGGAGGTGGGTTCAGTAGTTGACTTAACCGAGCCAAAGCCTGTTAGAGCTGCTGCACAATCGTTGAGCTTAGCAAAAGCATTAGTCCGATGATTGATAATAATTCACAGAGCTGACTATTCGCAGGGTGATGTCACTTCCCCTCTCGCACTGATTGCATTCACAGTTGCTCTTTTCTTGCCAAGATACCTTTTCCAGGGGAGACGATTCGGCTCACTAAAATCAAAACATGAGGCGTTTACAGTGGACCAAGCCAGGGCCAATGTCGAGATGGACAACCACTGCAGCAAATCAGGGATACCCACTGTGACTCAGATGCCTGTTTTTGTCCAAAGGCAAAAAAGAAGGCAGGCCCAAAAATTGTTGGATTAGACTGGACACAGGAAGTCCAGTTAAGGAGTCCAGATAGTGACTCAACAACAGGTCTTTAAAATACTCAATTGTGTGACTAAGAAAGACTTGCTAAGTGAGACAATGCTCTCACTTTCAACTGTATCCTCATTGGGGACTTAATCATGACTAAAATGAGGTGTCATGCTACAGTAAATATACCTTTACTGACTCATTGTCTGACAGTGAAAGTGAACATCTGCTAATTACATTGTGACACATGGTTATTTGTTAGCATTCACTACAGTCATTCCTTAAAGCTGCGGTAGGCAACATTATAAAATATTTGAAACGGCTCCCCCAGTACCTGTCTGAACTTCCACGCTTCCTTCAGCTCGAGTTTGATCGACAGTGGTTTCACAAATTGAAGCAAAAGGAAAGCCTGCCTCACCAAAGGTGATTGGCTGGAACAGGATTGCTGGAATATAAATGGCTGGAAAAGTAGCGGGCCACTCCAAAATTTGAGATGAACATTCCTCTGGCATTGTGCCGTCTGTGTTGCTAAACAACTCTCAGAGGACCTTGTTAGCTTCACAAAATGTTCGTAGGGGACTTTTCTATTCTTTTTTACTGAAAAGGAGATTAGCATCAGTTGAGTAGAAATACTCAATTGAATGCATGTGTACTGATAATTTAAATTGTTCTGTACAAAGACTTTGATTCATCATAAATAAAGCGCAGCTGTCAACCATTTATTCTTCGGAATCAGAACTCCCCATAGTATAATGGTTCTTTAGCTATTGTCATGTTTTATTGACAAAGAAGCCTATATTAAAAGTATTAACAGTCTAGGACATTAAACATTCTACCCCCAATCACAGTGACTAGAACCAACAGGAGTTAAACATCCCCCTGCCCTATGTGAATGAGCTGAAATGGAATTGCCATTCTATCAAAGGTTCCATGGCTGTATTCCCTCTAATAAAAGTTAATAGTACTTGTGGTTTAACCAAACACATTATCCTATTAGTGTGTATCCTTAATTAGTCTCAGCAGACAACATAAACTGGATAGGGAGACCCTTTAAAATGTAACAATGTGTTGTTGTCGCTGTTGGGTGATAACCATGATTATTGTACATCCATCCCCAATGAACATGGGACATACACAAAAAGGCAAAAAATGAGGATCAAGCAACCTCTAATGAACTTCTTTCACCTGCATTATGGAGCGGAATACTAGCATGGAAATGTATGGAATGTTATGTAACACTAAAAGTATTTGTCCACTTGCTACATTCCATTGAACATTCTCACAGCCTGAGGTGTGTTCATGGCCTCTATTCATCGATGAGATGAGCACTTTGGTGGGCCCCGAGTGCTATCTTATTGGATTTCTTCGGAAACAAATGGAACAGTGATGGATTCAGAGTGACAGAGAGCTTATTCTGGGGCCATTTCCAGCATCTCACTTTCTTCTGGTTCGTTGAGTGCAGCCTTCAGCAGAGTTTTGTAGAGAGCAGAGAGGACTAAAACTATGTTCATCTGCATATGGTTTAGGTTGAATATAAATTCACGTATTTTTCATGTTTTATAATCCCCACCTAATACATACAATCGTGGTATCCACTTTGCTTCTCCATACAGTATCCCTTAAGTCAAGGGAGGAATCATGTCCAAATTCACTTGTGCTTTGCAGGCAAGAACAGTAAGGCACAACTATGCTGCTAAAGTAGCAAGACAGTTACTATTAACAGTCATCAATCATCTACAATATTGAGGCTTGGAAATACCCCAGGACATCTTCCATTATTCTTCAAATTGTTCGCATAACAATGACAAATGTGAAAAATCTGCCTTTTTAAAAGGGGCTTGTGCAAGAGGAGGTCATGTCGGTGTACTTTGGTTGTAGATATCTTAAAAAAAAAAAGAGGACAAATGCCACAGTGGGTGATTGAATCCAGGCCCTATGCTTGGACGCTTCTGGGGAGGATTTTCCGAGCACGAGGGACCTGGCGCCGTGGATCCTGTGTATTTTCCACCCCGAGCCTTGCTTGGCAGAAGCCTAAATAATAAAGCCCTTTCTACTGGAGCTGCCTGGAGTTCCCTGTGTACAAACACAACCTCTGCCCCCCCCCCCCCCCCAAAAAAAAAGTTAAGAGTCTGTCGCTATGGGGACTTACCTCACACTCTGCAATGCTCCCCATCTTATTTCCTTAACCCCACCCACCCCCAACCACAAACCCAGGAAGAAGGCAACCCAATTAGGCATTGAGGTTGAAGTATCATTCTCGTAGCTGGGGGGGCTCAGAATACGAAGACACAGGGTCAACCATCTTCCACAACAGAAGCGAAAGGAGAAAAAACATCTACTCATCTTTGAAAAGGGATTTGGCGGGAGTGTTGGCAGATGCTGAAACATCAAAAGAGCCAAGTGGAGGAACAGTAGGCCAGCCAGCCACCTACAAAGGTAAAGTGAGTGGGCAAGGGGCTTTTTCTGAACTCGCAAACATGAGAGCTGTCCGCAAGTCTTTAATCCACACCAGTTTCTCTGAGCACAGTGTTTTCTTTAAATTGCATCATGTGGAACGACGTGCGTGAATCAAACGCGAACACAGAAAAGCGGCGGGGCAGGATGAAACGTCCATTCATGCGGCAGAGCATTGGCGTGTTTACTTAACTACCGCGCAGGTTAATCTGGGTCCTCAAAGGCTCCTTCAGTCTGAGGCTGTGTGCCCGTGCCAAGGCTCGCTGCGATGACGGCCCGAGGGCAGCTTTGAAACCTGAAGCGGACCCCAGAAATCCGCTCCAAAAAGGTATTGACGCTTCTTACTCTCATAAGAAATGGGAGGTGGTCATGGGCGGAAAAATTGAAAACCTTTTTCATACTCCTTTAATAAATAGCCTACCTCACTCGTCATGAAGTGTGTGCCATAGACAAGCAAAAGCTGTGACAAAAGGAAGCTCCACCATTCCGTCCAATGTGCCATGAACTGTGTTTGATGCCTTTGATATGGTCATTTAACCTTGATCTGGTCCAGACAATGTGTCGTCTCTGTCGCCATATCAACAAGACAATTACATAGGGGTCACAGAGATGAAAGACGGTACAGTACATGTCTGTTATTATACAACACAGCATGTTTCCATAAGGCCTGCACAGAATCCACAACTGGTTTAATGGAGCGACTGAGTCTCTAGATGGGCGGGTTTTGCACTCTAAAAGCCAAACAGTAGCTTGCTGCGGAACATTAAAAAAGTGATTTTTCCCCCTTTTACGGCTTAGCCTGAGTTTCCTCACCCCCCCCCCCCCACCCAGCCCCCCCCCTTTCCTCGAAATATGAAAACAACACGCAAGTCTTTGCAGAAGGCTGGAAGAAGTTAGGCCCAAAAGTGCAGTTTGCAAACCAACAAGACCACAACATGAAGCAGTGAAACAACAGAAGCCGTCCCTACTCGTGCGTATGAGAAACTTTGAGACGATGTTGTCCCAAGGATTGTCAAGAGACAAGCAAACACTGTGCAGAGCAACTTAGTGCTGTCATACTAGATTCAGACCACATGAAACCAACCAAAAGATACAGTAGGGAAACTGTAATGTACCATATATTCCCTGAGAGATTTTACTGGTGGTAGATTCATCTAGCTTAGAAAATCAAAACCACATTTTAAAGCACCAAAAGTATCTAAACACGATACTTTACATGAAAGAATCAAATAGAACCCCCCCCCCCCCCCAAAAAAAAAATTACACAACACTCACGTAAAAAAAATCAACTGGGCCTAGGATTTATGAAACTGCAAGGTTCCTGTTTATTCCTCCTGAATCCTTCACTAGATTACAGGTATACACTCTAGAGATGAGGAAGTGGTTTACAACCATAAACAAATGTGATAAATCATAAAAATGCAATAAACAACGATTTCCAGTAATGATGCAACACTGACAACCAGCAATTGGCAAATAAAAAAAGATCACCTCATTGAAAGTTGACTCACTAAGTCCAACCAGCTGTGTTTCTCTCGTACTAACTGAACACACACACACACACACAGTGCATTTCATACATGCTGTTTTCACACTCTCTTGCTCTGTCTCTCACCCACACACACACGCATGCTATAGGTGAGAGACTGAGAACATATCTCTTGCGTTACACGAGGGAACTGGTTTGAGTGAGAATCGGGTACACGCTGGTACCAACCAGAGCTGTTTGGACCTGAGCCATCAGTAACCGTTTCACACTTTTACTGTATGGAGCACCATGCCAGTTACAGTGTGGAGTATCTGAAGTGGACCTGCGTGCTAAGCAGTATATTTGCAACGCATTCAAATCTCTATGCAGGATTTAAGATTGTCCCCTTATATCATATCTAACCAGTTCCCGAATAATTAATCTAAAATTAATCATTCGGGAACTGGTTAGATATTCATACTTTTAGTTTGATTTGATGATTTGAAGCCCTTACTGGAGGCATCCATTTAACGCTAATGATATCACATTTTACAAGCTGGAAATAGAGAGCTCAGGTAGTTTGTCTCTGAAAACTTCTGACTGTGTCCCTTTAGTTAGTGTCTCCTTTTTCTCTTTCACTCTCTCCACTCATTCTCCCGAAATATTTTCTCACAATCCCATATGAACCACCTTCTCTCTCACATCCTTTCTTCCCATCCTGTCCGTCGTTGCGTACCCTCCTCCTCTTTTCCTCTGCCCCTCTCTCCCTTTGCCTGTCATGTGTGCTCAGTCCAGTGCCAGCACACTCAGCCCACAGTGCAAACAGCTCCTCCTTTACTACCGTACGTTGTGCACAGCCAGCACCATCAATCTTTGCCGCTGTTTAAACAGGCAACACAAATAGGGGGCTCCATGCTACACCGAGTTCAGCCCAGTTCCTCCACCTTACTTCCCCCAACACAGTGCCTCTCTCCCAGGGTGTCTTCTAATATTTTTGTACCCCCCTCCTCTCTCTCTTCCAGATGCAATATCTTAAGTTCAGAGGGTTGCGTCCAATGTAGACCGATTGACATACCATTTGTTTTACTCACTCACTCACTATGTTGGAGGACCATCTGTACTGGATATTTTAAAACAGATTTGTACTGAGATCATGTCCAGTGCTGGAAGTTCACTACCATCTACTGAAATCAGATAATTGTATAAATTCACCAGGTAAGATTTTATCTGGCCACTTGTTGTAGTCTCATAAGTGAAAATGGATATATGGTTTTTACACTTACTGAGAGGATAGTAGAAGAACACAGATTCTTTCACTCAATTCCAGGAATTTCAAAGAACCTATTTGGCTGCTGTTAGCATTAGCCTCCTTGCTAGTGTAAAGTACGCCTATGGTAGAACAAAGAACATTATCCTCCGCAACCCCAAAAAACACATTCAGATTGTTTTGTTACAATAATGAAATGACCTTGATAGTCAATATTGAACTTGTTGAAATGTGAAGTAGTGTCTTAAAACAATATGTTAGTAGTCGGTTTGTCTGATGACTTTCATGACTGTGTAACCAGGCAGGGTAATGGCCTATTTGTCCACTGCAAGGTGCCTGGAATGAGACAGTCTCTAAACATTTAATTTCATGGCGTGCCCCTTTACCCAAACATACATTGCTTTTACTATCTCCTACTGAGATTATAAGCCTTTGATTGGTCATTGTTTTGTCTACATACCTAGTAGGTTTGGAGGCTTGGATTAGGAGGGGGGGGGGGGGGGGGGGGGGGGGGGGGTAATATCTGAAGAGCACCAGCATAAAGACAGAATGAGACATGCCTTGAACAACACTGGACTTACACATCCTCAGACAGCATCTTTTTTCAAGAGTACAATTTAATTCTAGCCCATGGCCTGTCAGTACGCAGTCAGGAGGATAAATAAGCGAATGTGTGTGACATGGGTTCTACATAACTTTACAAATGTACAGTTGATACATTTTAAGGAAAGCACCAGTCTCTCCTCTTGCTCTTCACCAGACTATTTACTTCACAGAAATGTTGAGAAGGGCTGAGAGCACTGTACATACACAACTGCTTCCAATAAAAATATCTCCCCTTAGAATAATATTTTTTTTTATTGCCAAAACGAATGCAATCTATCCACAGGTATTTGTTTGAGCGCCACATAGGTAGCTGGTATTGGTAGAAAAGCTGATAAATCAAGGAAGTATTGGAGGATTGAGCGTTGAGAAAACTAACATGTGAAACAGGACAAATGAGAGGATGAAAGAATCCTTCCTCCATCTGACATGTAAACTGGACCAGGGCCTATATACAGCAACAAGCTGAGCCATGAGACTCAGCTGTCTATTCCATGCACACATACTTACAGCTCCACTGTGATTTTTAGCACAGCCAGCCTCCATCAATGCCCTGGTCCTCTACACCCACACAGGCAGCTCTACCATGGGGCTCTGGCTTGTGTTAGTCAACTCTGCGTGGGGACTCAGTATAACCCAGTGGTCTTCACACAGGGCCCACTGTCTTGTATGACGTTGTAGAAACGTAGACTTTTCCCTGCTTCAACACACCGGACTTAAATGAATGATCGTTATCAGGCTTCTGCAGAAGTTGATGACGACCCCTTTATTTGAATCAGGTGTGTTGGATCGGGGAAACATCTAGAACATACAGGACAGTGGGCCCAGACGCTCAAGGTGGAAGACCACTGGTATAATCACGTGAATATGGCTTCTTATCCTGGGTACACACTAAAAGCTTTTGAAAATCTTTTCAGATTTTCAAAATGTGAGAGACCACTAACATGAGGACAAAAACAATCCTAGATTTAACTGTTTTGCTCCTATAGTGTATCTACAATTACATTTACATTTAGTCATTTAGTAGACACTCTTATCCAGAGCGACTTACAGTAAGTACAGGGACATTAGCGATCCGGCAACCCTCTGATTACTAGCCCGACTCCCTCACCGATCAGCCATCTGACTCCCTGTGTCAGAGTGTGTGTGGTGTTTGTCCTTGGGGTTTCCCTCACACATCAGGATGTCTGATCGAGGCGGCTCCGATGCTCTTCCGAGCAAGTTCGGTCACTCTTAACCCACCTCATACCAAGGGAAAATCTGATAAAATGATCTGTGGATAATTGAGACACTACCTATGATTGTCAGGACATTAGCTAGGTTTGTCGGAAAGGGGGAATTGGCCCCAAATCAGCCCGATTATCTTGTGGTGTGTACCCAACATAGACAACCTTGTTGTCAAACCAAGTTTGAGAGAAAGATTAACAATATGACATTTACATCAAATGAGGCTCCAGATTAAGGATAAATATTACAACGTTCATATAATTACATTAGGTGCTTCACTTGATCAGATATTTCACACCTTTCACTAATTCTCACATTCTGTACTGTTTTAAAGTGATGTGATTTCATAATTACCCCATGTTTGGACAAAATGTAAATTTATCCTCATTTATATGGCAATATCGCTCTCTAGTGGCATATTATGAAAGCAAAAGTGAAACAAATGCACAACTTTAGAACAGAAAAGTTCCAAAGAGATTTATCAATAGTTTTGTTTCCTTAGGTCCAAGTAGTATTTGCATAGGACAGTATTACTTTAACACAGTAACCCATGACATTTAAGTATTAGATTCAAGTATTTTTTTATTACATGTTTTTTGAAGAACCGACATACACCACCCAAAGTGCAGTTACAGTAAATCTTGGTGTATTGTAACTATAACAAACTAAATAAAACATTTATTTTACAGGTAGTAAAAAATATCTTACAAAATGCTACACCTTGAAAAATGGGATGTAATAACAATTCACTTCGATAAATACCAATTAATATCATAATTTGATCAGCATTGTAAAATACTCCAAAGTTAAAGCTTTGTTGTCATAGTAAAAATCCAGTATTTTGTATCTGTGGTGTTATTATTAAAAATGTTAGGTAGATGCAGCACAAATGCTTAAACAAACTACTGTTAATTAGAAAACTTTAAGGGCAAATTACATGTAAAATCTTCCATATTGTCAATCAGCAATGTAATAAACACTGCAGTAAAGTTGAAGTACAATATAGAAGCTCTATAGAATTATTTAGAAGTTGTTTTACATACTTCCTGATTGCACTATATTCCTCCCCAGATATTATCAAAAAATACAATATTATTTTTGTAATATGCTGGTAATTTCCAACACATATTCTAAAGCTTTGCTTCATTTAGAACTGCAGGCATAGGTACGCTTCCATCCTGATTTTCAGACGGTTCCTGGTAACAAAAAGAATCAAAAACAAGTTAAAATGACTTTATTTAGCTATTGAATTCCTATAATCAATCTAGCGATAAGTAATTGCAACTTTGTCTAGTGCTAATTAACAGCAAATCTCCAACCTACACATACAACATTTAATGTTAGTGGGTTGCTAAGGGTAGTAAACATTAAAGGTGGTAAACGTGTAGTAAACTATTTGCATCACAGCATACAAATAACACGTTTAAGGGCATGGGATTAATGAAAAGATCAAACAGACACTCGACTGTACATAGCTGCAATTCTATTCTAGCCTTTTAGAGCCAACGGATCCGCCCTGACTGCTCATTTACTGCCCAATCAAGTGGTTTTCATTTAAGTTACGAGCAATCTAAACCACGTACAAATGTCCTCAGAATGAGGGGTATTTTACAGTGCAGGCTCAATACATTAGCCCACAGATGTACACTTGCTGTACAAACAATCCTTAACGAGTAACAATTCAACACAACAAACTGAGCCAGTCAGCAATCGCAACCTCTGTGGGAATCCTTATGTGTGAAATGTCCCTCTGTCTAACGCATGACTAGTTTGAAGTCTAGAGCTCTAAGGTGGCTGTGCCTGACTGATTAAGGATCCTTAACGTGTGTCAGATCAAAGGAAAGGGAAAAGTGAGAGGTCAGGTAAGGGTGGACAGATGTGATACAATCACAGGGAAGGGTGTGGTGATTGTGGGTGCTTGGATATGCCCCTACCTTAAACCATCTGTTTGTAGAGCATAGAAGAAGTAGGAAAAAGATTTGGGGGGGTGGAGGGGGGGTGGGGTGGGGGTGGTAGATGGGTGGGATTAATGATCAAGACTGAGGAGGCGGTGCTGGGTTGATTAGAGCTGTGGCCCCGTAGTCCTGCCCCGCAATCTGTCCATCCGCCTGGAACGACAGCTAAGGGTCACAGAATGTCTGGAGTTGCGGTTTCAGTCCACTGGGTGGAGCTAGCACGTCTCTCCTTGTTTTCCCATGAGTCCTGTCTGCAATACCAGCTTTAGGGTCCTATATTTTCTGTTTATGGGGTTACATACCAAGGTATATCCTAAAATTGACGTATGTAATTAACCACGAAAGTCCAAACCCATAATTACCACAATAGTTTACATGTTACTTTAGCAATTAGCTTGTTTAAGCAAGGCTATAATTGTAGTTTGTGTTGAGCTTTTACTTGACAGCTCTTGAAAAGAAATCGGCCACGCTGTGAAACATGGCTGTGACAGTAAACCTCATACTACACCAGAAACTTTTGTACAAAGTCACTAAATTACTACCAGATTTCCGTAGTCTTTCTTCCCTTCCAATTTCTTACGATGAAATATTAGCCAGGGACAAGCGTTCAATGCTGGAATTGACATTATTTCAAGGTCATGTTGATTGAGGAAAGTGAATCAATGTGAAAATTCATGATTAAACAGCGTAATTTCAATCAATGTCATTAAAGGTAAAACACTGTCTTATGCTCATAATTTCAGATTAGTATAAATAACAATGTGAATAATGAGTTTGGATAATAAGAGTGACACAAAACTTTTATAGCGTTAGCATTGTCTTGCATGACCAATCATTTCCCCTTGACATCCTGACTTAAGTTTGGTTTGTTGAAAAAAGGGATTCGTGATTTAGTCACTTTACCAAAGCATGTTAGTCATCAAGTAAGGCCAGTGCCTCATAAACCTACGCTATAATACCACCTTCAGCATACTTTTCAAGATGTAGACGGATCCTCGAAAACATGATCACGTATCCGTGGGCATGTTATCAGCCCCTATCGGGACTACATGCAGTATATATAAAGTGGTGCTGTCTGTTACTACCGAACTGCACCACAACGACTCATAACGACGAACAGACAAGCAGCTGGGAAGAACAAGACAGGCAGGTGAGTGACATGGCACGAGACAGGCTATTCTTGGAGTTACAAAATACATTTTAGTGACCTTCGAAGCATCGTGTACTCGCCATGCACATTCCAAGTTCACAATGTTGTTGCTAAGAGTATGTCACTCAAACTGACTCTCTCTCAAAATACCAAATAGTAGTCAGTCAAATAATTCAAATAAAATGTCAAAATTTAGCTTCTTCAGAACACTGAGTAATATGGTATCAATAACTATTTGTATATCACCATGCATTAAAGCTTCTCACTTTATTCAAGCCCTTTAGCGTTGTAATATGGATAGAACATTAGATTTGAAGCGGTACGGCCTCTTAATAGAAAGGATTCAGTGAGATGCTGATCATAGGTACCTGTAGTGAAACCTTTGCAGTAGGGTAAATTCCACTACTACGACCCCTTGAAATAGCTATTTCCGTTTCTCCAAATGAAATCGCTGATACCCCATGACCCGTCCCAAATAGTTACACACTGATACATACCGCTGCTTTAGCCAACTGGTTGGCTTTCTGTCTCCTAAGGTCAGACTTGATAAAACCTAAAGTAAATAGAGGAATATAGTGAATAGTTAGGTAAGGGTGAGCAGGTGTCAGGCAGAAAGGGGATTGTATGGTCATTGTAGCTGAATTATTTTTCAAGCTAAAAGCTTGCAATGCTGGCGCTTAGATGTAGACAACCGAAAACCAGAATTTCTTGAAAATATAACACAAATAACAGCTTGCGCCTATTACTGTGTTACTGATGCTTGGATAGAGCTACTATTAGTTGTGTAGCATTTGAGAAATGTGTAGTATGTAGCATGAGGTATATTTGCATCAGGACACACTTTAAAGTTCAAACGACTATGCGCCTTTGCAACTATGCACTGTAAGGAATTTCTCAGGCATTAGCAAGGTATGTTTGAAGGGCATCCAGTAGGGGGCAGCCCGGTGACGTGGTTTTCAGTTAGGCCCCAAAGTTCACAACATGACATTTAAAAAAGATAGGGCACACGACACATGCACATGGATTTGTATGTATACTGCATGCATAAGAGAGTGCAGTACAATGGAAACGATTGTGTTACTTGCTCCATGAAACGTTAGTTTTCACACCAAATACTACAAAATAATTAATTTATTGTATCTTTAAAAAAGAATGATATATTTATATATATAAATATTTATTCTTTTAAATAATGCTCAATGTAATGATGATGATCAACTTACTAAACTCATTACCTTCCTTTACAAATTAGGAGACAATGTGTGCTGTATATTTAATTATGTGCTCCATATATATTCATAACTTGAGCTATAACCTTTATTTTAGAATAAGTTGAGTAAAAAGGTAAACCTGAACTATGACAATTTCAATGAATGATGGAAAGACATTTCATAGAATTGTTCTTTGCAAAAGAAAATATTATGACAAAAAGATACATTTCTCCAAGTACAAATACTGTAAAACTGGGGTGTGTTTTTAACCGTCATGGTGTGAACCTTGACAACCATCTGTTTTATGGATGGCATGGAAAAACCCAGTATGCAGCACACACACACACTATAACTTCGATACACACACAATACTCTTCTTGTATTTGAGTAATAACGCTTAACCTTGAAGTAGTTAAACTGGAAAAAGTTACACAGTAACCATTACAAACGCTTTCTCTGAACTAAAGAATTTGCTCACTGTAGAACCACTGGATGTGCACCTCTGGGAACACGCTCCTTCATGAATATGTGTGTCTTCACATGTGCTGAGAGGAAAAGGAAATGTCTACCTGTCATGATCGTTCCAATGAGGAGAAAGACACAGAGGAAAATGTTGCCTGCCAACGTGCCATATTCATCAATGATCTTTCCCTGGCAGATGGTAAAGATGATCCCAAACACCTGTGGTAGACGTATGGATTTACAGGCATTTAGACTCAAAAGCATGTGCGCACAACATCTACACTCACATGCACACTGAGGCATAACATGTATGTCAAATGCATGCACAGACATCATTCAGTTATAAATGTGTGTGGGTAACAAATTGACAGTGTTCAGTCATTTATATGCAAGCAGATCAGATGTGTTCACATGAGACTGTAGTCTTTTTGATTCTGATATACACAGTAGGTGAGTCGAACGAAGTGTTAAAACGTATGAGCATTAATGGGTGTGACAAGTATGTATGTGTGAGCGATTCGCCAGTAGTTATTTGACTTGACTATTTGACGTTATTTGACTGAACACATTTGATACATTTTGGGACCTGCGTGGGGTTCACCTGCGCTGAGCAATTGAGAAGCCCTGACGAGGTCCCCTCTGACTCTGGGTAGGTGAGCTCCACAGCAAACTCAAACCCCAGGGGCAGGTAACCTGTCATGAAGAACCTAGACGGAGAGAGACACCACATGCCACAATCAATACATCAGTCAGCAAATCATTGAAGAGAGTCCGTTTACGAAACGGTTATGATAATACTGCAAATCGGGCCCAGTGGCCCCGATTGCTTATCCTCATAGTGCGTGATGAAACATTTCATGTCAAGAATGGACATGTTTGTTGCTAGGTAGAGAGCGGGCCCAAATATCCTGTGGGGTTTCCAAGCAGGTTGTGTGACATACCAGGGTAAGTTAACTCCCCAGCTGACACCCAGCATTGTAGCAACATTGGCCGGGTTTCCCAGATTCGTTAAGATGCTCTTAACACTTAGATCTTCTTAGGAACGTTCTAACAGCGCTCTAGAACGCGCTTAGAACGTTCCCAAAGAAGCTCTTGGCATTAAGAGCTTCTTAACGAATCTGGAAAACCAAGCCATTGCCAGTAGGTTTCTGCAACATTGTGAATCAGCTGGTGGGTTAACTTACGGTATGTCACATAACCTGCTTTCTGGAATACCCCACTGAATAAACATTTCTGACATCAGAATGTTGTGCTGCTCATTGATGTTTAACTTTTTGCTTACAAAGGGCACTATACCTTATTGGTGATGATTGTACTTTGAATTTAACAATAAATGAATCCCTGCACATTTAGCTGACAAACCTGTCAACAACCATGTTGGTAGTCATGTTGTCAACACTGTGGCTAAGTACTTAGAATTAAAAAGATAAACGAGCAGTTGAAAGTTAAATTAAAAAGTAAATGTGTGAAAAAGGTCCTTACCTACATAGTATACTTATCTACAGTTAAATGACTCAACATACCATCTATAAGTGGGTTCTATGCACAAATTAGGGTTATTTTGGCGAACTAGTAAGAATACAAGGTCAGTCTGTATAAAGGTCAGCTCTCACAGACAGTAGACAAGCATTTATCAGAACAGACAACAAACCAAAGGTGACCAGTAGAGTAAATCATTCCCACAGATGTTTGGAGTCTTTAAATTACAGTTTCCAAGCATTAGCGTTTCTGGCACACTGACTATAATGACTACAGTCATTATAATAAGACTACAGACTACAGTTATTCACCAATTCTTTCCCATAGCAGAAGAAACTGTTTTCAAAGAAACAGCAACGCACAAATACAGTGAAGCGAATTGGCTACCATTATGACATGCTAACAACGTTTATCTAGATCTTTCTACCCTGGCGCTACTTCCTGTTTCAGCTTCCTATTTCACTGTTGTGTGTCTGTTACTACAGTTGACGTATGTAAAAAGGAGTGCAATCCCGTTCCAATGTGTAAAGCTTTTGAACAGCACCACTGGCCGCTAGTTCTCTTGTACAGTGTCATGTAGAGGGTGGTATTACCCGAGAGCTCCAGCAGTGATGAAGACCACCCACAGGTGGCCTAGACTGAGAGTTAAGGCATAGACCACCATCCCCACCAGTGACATGAGGTAAACAGCCAGCGTGGTCTGTCTAGGGAACACAGATACAAACACATGGACAAAAAAACTTAGTAGAATCAAACTTTCAGTCTTCTTCACTACGGAAAGTTCTTTCTCTCAAACCAACGACTTCCACAATACGATAAATACCAGTCTGTTTTCAAGGTCAACACATTTTGACCGCTCAGATGTCCTTAATGTTGGCTGGCAGCGCTGACAGGAAGACATTCACATTCCATCATGTCTCTGGGAGCACATGACACATTTCGGACATTTCTCATAACACTTTTAGGAACAGTCACGAGGAACAACAGGCACCATTAGGAAGGGGGGGGGGGGGGGGGGTTGCTGTTCCCCAGGAAGCATCTCTGTGAGCACATGGCCGGTGACCACACCACACTGCGGCTCAGAGATCAGAGAGTTCGGGGCGCTTTCAGCTAAGCTGCAGCTGGGTCAACAAAGCTGCAACATCACACAAGACGCAGGAGACACAACAGGGTTCAGATACGAATACAGGAGGGGGCGGGAGGGATGGAAACAAGACAACGGGGAAGGGGGGGGGGGGTTAGGGTTCTCTTACTTGTAGGGTTAGGGTTCTCTTACTTGTAGGGTTAGGGTTCTCTTACTCGTAGGGTTAGGGTTGTCTTACTTGTAGGGTTAGGGTTCTCTTACTTGTAGGGTTAGGGTTAGGGTTCTCTTACTTGTAGGGTTAGGGTTCTCTTACTTGTAGGTTTTGGTTCTGTCGAGCCAGATGCCGCAGATCAGGGAGCCGACCATGCCTGCAATGACGATCGTCAGGCCTATTCTCCCAGCATTCAACTCTTCTCCCTACGGGTCAGGAGGGAGCTGGGTGAGGGGGTCGGTAGAGTGTGGCACATAGCCATGAGCCTTTCTGCATTCTAATCTGATTCCAACTATGTGCATAAAACTTTATTGTGGGTTGTGCTGAGGTTTGCCTGATTCAAATAATGTTGGCCTTGGAGTCACCAAGGTGGTGAGTCAGGGTGTTTATCTATATTTATAAGTCCATTCACCAGCTATTTACGCAATTCATTTTGCACTATGCTGCCCGATTTCATATCTTGTAACTTTGTAACATTTCATATTTTAAACACATATATTTTATATCTACATTGTTTAGCTCTTTAGTATATTGTTAAGGTTTTTATGATATGTTTAGCTCTTTGGTATTAGTATTAGACTTTTTAAATTGTATTTATACATTCTGCTTTACAAAAAAATCTAATTAAGATCCGTATATGTTTTTTGTATGCACCTTCCTGCCACAGTATATTCGTGTATGTTTGTATGTATACGTGTATGTATATATGTTTGTGTTAACTTACATGGCAATAAAAACCAATTATGATTCTGAGAATATTCTTGCCCTCCCTCACGGTCAACCCCCCCCCCCCCCCCCCCCCCCCCCCCCCCCCACCTCACCCCATCCCCCTGACAACACTCGACTTTGGAATGTTTGGTTACAGGTGGAAGCGGCGGTGCTCAGGTCGCAGGTCGACTCAGCCATGACTTACAGGGTAGTGTTCAATGATCATGCGGTTGAGCAGAGTGCCCACAGCGTAGAAGCAACCCACGTTCAGTCCTGTGAGAGAGACACAGTTTGAGAGTGAGATGTACCACCCAACTCAATTCAGTGTTGCCAACGGCCCCCAGTCAGGATCTGCTGTTGTCTGTGGTTAAGGTATGGCTGGGGGCAGATGCTGTGAGCAAGAATCAGGCACAAAGAGTACTAAGTTCACCAGAAAAATCGAAGTGTCAATTATGTAATTTATAAGACGCACGCACGCATACAGCAAAGCAGTTGGGACATGAAGGCCCTAACAGTAGCCCCACAGGCTAATTAAGGGGATATAAAAGGAGTATTTAAGTTGAATGAAGTGAAAGTCAATTCATTTTCACCTATAGGTCACTAGTGTTATCTAATCTCTAGGGGTTGCCATTGGTTGTATCCTGTCCTATTAATCATTTGCAAAGACATAGCAAACTCTGAACCTCAAAGGCAAACAAATCTGTACGTGTGAAAGTACAAATGATTACGATGTAAAAGCATTAACCCTACCATGATTATGTTGAAGCACCTTTACCTTAATGCATGACCTTGTGGTATAAGACTTTTTATAGGTATAGCTCAGTGTTAAAGCAGTTTACTGCTTGTGAGTTGCTTACGTTGATATAGCAAACGCGTTCATGTAGGATATTGAGCTGATACTGTAGGTCAAATAAGCACCTACAATGTTGGGTTAGGAAATGACAAAGTGTACACAGCACACATATCCTCTACTGTTTCTTTCCATGATGTTCTTTGTGCCTGATTCTTACTTGATTCTTATCAATGTTCCTAACTTATGACTTCACTTGTGCAGCAATAAATCAGCTAGTCTATAAAGAACACCTCACCACTGATGGATATATAACCACTGCTGTGGCGGTTCCTGAAAATTCTGGACCAGTTCCGTAATTAAACGTACGAGCCTTCATTTCCCCTAGTAAGCATAGTCATAACATACAACCAAAATGTCACAAATAAGTAGAAATATTCTTCAAGGATAACTTCTGCTTCTTGTTTTGATGATGATTATTGACAAGTAAGAATGATGGTGGTGGTGTTGATTATGATGGTGCTGATAGACAAACCATAGCTGATGATGAGGAGGATGAAGGGTTTGTTGCGGAGCAGCCGGAGGATGGAGGCAGTGTAGGAGTACTGGTCTGGGGGGATGCTCCGAGCCGTGGCCTGGGCCTGGGTAGGTGGAAGTTCAGGGCGCTCCTGGAACACTGGCATATAAGAACAAGACAAAAGACCTTGATATCATGTCTTTAAATGGTGGAATGAGGAACCAGAACTGACTTCATACTCATACTGTGGTATGACTGCAGACTGTGCAGAGTAAGTTGAGATACACATTAAGCACTTCTTATGATAGAAAATGAACACGTTCCTGTAAGTGTTGTAAAAGTTAAGCCTTTAGTATTTTGGCCAAGTTCCAGGACCCCTGGGTCTGTGGGTTCCTGCATAGCCCTTACAGGACAAGACAGCAGATGTGTATATTTATGGTTCTTCACATCAAACTAATCTCCCCTGGGGAGGCTGACTAACAAACATGTGAACTGACAAGTAAACTGTCCTCAGTACAAGCTGGCCCTTATAAAACCCAATCCATTCCCCTCATAACTTTGTTAATTTTGAACAACTGTAGTGAGTGATTTATATGATTTAAACTATGTACTGTGAAGGGGCCAAGGCCGGCATAGACTTTAAAGCAGTGTTTCGCAGCTGGTTTAACCTCACAGCCCACATTTCTCCTCGGTCATTAGGTCATTAGAGCCAAAGAACACATCCGCGACCCATTCTTCACCAGCTCGCGATCCACTTTTGGGTCGCAACCCACCAGTAGAGAAACCCTGCTTTAAAGCTTAACCACGTGAAAGCTTGGATACATGCTGCATTCTTTTCTGTGGACAAATGTTCCTTCGGACAACTGTCTGCTAAAGGCTCTGCTATCAACCGCTTTGGTGGAAGCAACCAACCACATTTGCATTGACAGTTCCATCTGAGTCAGCAGCAGAACTTTGTCAGCCCTAACTGAGAACAGTTCCAAGTTCCAGGGCATGAGTCAGAACCCCAGATGGACCATTAGGACACCAGACATTGCATGAGGCATCAGACAGACTTAGCTGACCAGTTGGTATCATTAGGTCACTCAGTAGAGCAAACAAGTACAACATAAGGGCAGAAATTGTTCCTTAAAAGCCAAGTAAAAAAACAAACACTTTTGAACAATTTCTCATTGAATACAACTTAAAATATCTAAATAAATTCTAACCGTATCCGCCCTATCCACCTCATTCAGAGAAATGCATTTGAATCATCCACGATTACAGTCAGAATACAGATATGGGGACTAGCAACATACTACAAGTGAGTGTGAGTGACTGGCACTTTGCATTGTACTACAACTGAAAGCTCATGTACACAACTGTTCTTTTGTCTTTCAGAATGCAACTTCACCCCCCCAACAGAACAACGGGAGTTTGTATCCATTCTCTTCCTTCCAGCTCGTGACCTGGCTCAGTGCCTTCTGTGTGGGCGTGTCTTACAGTTCAACATGGAGCGATGCAGGCTCTATGTTTTTTTTATTTGCATACCCACAAGTTTTTTAGCATATCTAGGACACTCCTATGTGTGTTGTTATGTCAGAAAGGCATGGAGCGTACAGTGTAAACACAAGCCAAGATGAGCAGGAAGGAGAAAGGCGAGTGCGTTAGAAAAAGAGCACGTAAAAAGGATTCTATACGCGGATTCTATACGCCAACCCATTTCCTGTTTGTCATGTGTACTAATGTGTAATCTGATTCTACACACGTTATTAAGGTATGACGAATACACCAGTTAGGTTAGGCTATAAAAGGCTAAATGTTTATGCTGATATATCCATCAACTTACACAAATCAACAGATCTGTGTCATATCCTTCCTCTGTTTTGTATTAGGGAAGAGGCTACGTTCAGAGTAAAATGGCTTGGGACTGCTCGGGAGCAGGTTTATTTTATGTAAACACGATTATATTGAGGCTTTACAAACAGAGGTGATACAGGAAGTCTGTCACAGTCATGTCTTGTCTGTTTTAGCTACAGGAACCTGTTGCAGAAGGTGCAAGAATAATTAGCAGAATTTAACATGAAACCAAATTAATTGCTCATTGCGTGATAGATAGATATGCTCCACATCATATGACATTAAAGATGATAAATGAAAATATGAAAGTATGAAAGTTAAAAAAACATTGGCCTACTGTAATAAGCGATAAAACGTGTGGTCACTATTCTACATTTAATTTGGTCTGCTACTTTTTGCCAGCCCTCTTTCTTGGATTTCGCAGACTTTGAGGTGTTCCCTGGCGTTCTGATTACATTTTCAAATTCGGTGTAACCTTCGAGCAAGCTGTTGCTCTGTTGGCTCTGTTGCGGAAAAAACGGGGCGCTCTTTTTGGCCATGGTGAGCAGCCATAGACTTATGTGAGCAGCCAATAGCAGCGTTGCTGATCAAGTTTTCTACTATCGATACATACTCCCTTTTAGACCAACGCATAACTCAATCCAGCTATACTAATTATAAACAACATTGGTGTTCGAACAACCGAATTAGCCAGATCATGATTAGCAAGATGATGTCATCTCGGATGTGTCATTTGATCTCAGATGTAATCAGTGACGTACTTAGAACGGGCCCCAGGTCTGCTCTCTATGTTACCTTTTGAATGTTGCCCATTGACAGGAGGCTAAAGCACTCTCAAATACATCATTGCCTGGGACTCCCTGTAGACACCGAACAAATGCGCGAAGCACACAAGTCAAAGCACTGAGAGACTTGAGAGAGGTAAAAAGGAAAGAGGAAACACAGGCATGAAGCAACATAAACTAAGCTCAAGGTCACACCCTGATAAAGCTTAAACTCCAAATTTCACTTCTACTCTTCCATTTTGACTAGAGTACTTACCACAGCTAACTTCCAGTAACTAAGAGTACTTACCAGTAACAACGAGAATGAAGAGTAGCGTGGCCACTCCGGCTGTTATGTAGAACATGATCCTAATGTGATAAGAAAGCTGCTCCATGTCTTCAACATTGGGTACAAGAATAGGTGGCACAAGGAACCCAATGGCAATACCCAGCTGTGAAAGCAGAAACAAAGAGGGTGCATCCGAAGTTAATACACATTACAGCCATGTGGGCCAAACTATGTGGTGCTCACTGGCTGACAGAAAGAGAGATGATGAGGGGGGTTGTAGAGCAGGGGTCCCCAAACTACAGCCCCAAACTGGCCACACATTTGGACCGGCCCTCTGAACAATGCCAGACTCTTTTTTGTTTTATAAAAAAAAATCAATTAAAAATCCGTTCACACTGATTAATATGCATAAGTAAGAACATTTTTGATTTCAATAGCAATGAATATGAAAAAAGGTAATTACGATAGTAATGATGCTCTTTTAATAGGCTATATATCCCTTGATATGTACGGATGTACAGTGCATAACAAAATAATAAATCATCTAGCATAATAAATACATTTAAAATCATAATAAAATATACACAATAATACTGGTAGTCACTCTGCCCCATGTCATTTTCTGTTACCGACCGACCTAGCCCCACATTAAAGAAAGGAAAAATGATCTGGCCCTCGCAAAAAAAGGTTTGGGGACCCCTGTTGTTGTGGAGCAGGGCAAATGGGAACGTTTATCGATGTCTATTAGTGGTTTTCAACTTTGTATGTCTACTGTTGTTTAAAGGGTGTTTCTAAAATGTAACCCGAAAAACTTGGAAACAAGGAGGCCTACGAGTAAAATAAAAGTTAGCAAAATGAAGCAATGATGTGTAGGCTACTGTAATGTACAGTACTGTAGCATCAGAACAGCACATTCTGCACAGCCAAGGGACCCATCAATGTATTGTTGTTAAGTGCATTGCCTACAATTCTATAATTCTATTAAAATTCGCACATTCAGAACATAGTTTCGAGGACTACATTGACCATTTGAATTCACATCTAAAGGAATAGCGTAATTTCTCAGAGACAGTGCCTACATTGTGACCACATTTATCAGAAAAACAGCGACTTATGCTTTCATGAGGCTACTTGTTTTATTTGCTTACACATTTAGCTCGGTATCAAGTTACTGACTGTCTGAAAAAAACAGCGTATGCTTGTGCAGCTTGTGCAGATGCAGTTTTCTCCGCTTTTTAGGTAACCTCAAATCCTCCAATACTCTACCTCCTCACCAACAAGTTAACTAACACTACTTTCTTTGCTCTCAACTGACTGACGAAAAAGTGTTAGGTAACCATGACAACGCAGAACGACGCCAGGTGGATTCAAACGAAATCACACAAGTGTACAATTAGGAGGGGGGGATTTACACACTTAAGTTTTTCTTAACAAACGGACATAAATTGAAAATAAGTAAGACATAACAAGAGACTAATCCATAGACAGGGTTCATAAAAGGAGAACGTGTATTTTACATATTTTCTGCTGTATATTGGAGGGGACAGATAAGTATTTTCTCAATATTGGGGGGGACAGAACCCCCCCCCAAAGAATGGGTGGTTACGCCCTTGTGCACAGCTCACACAGAAGGCCTCTATTTCATGTGTGACCTAACTTGGTTTCTATGGGGTATGAAACATAACCTAAGCCCTAGACACATCTTCTCAGTTCTCAACAGTGAGATTTTAATAAATAAAACTCTTAGGAGGAACGAGCGCAGACCTTCCATCTGAGTCAGAGGCCGAACATGGTTTGCTAATTACGCAACATCATCGTGTAGGGTATTTGCCAAGTGTGCTACAAATCTGTTGTTTAGGTGTAACACCATGTCACCATGCTCTGCTTCATCCACACAGCCAACATTACTACAGACTACGACTATTGAGAACAATTCAAGTCAATCAAGACAGCTAGAGAGACAGCTACGTCAGAACACAATTCAAGCTGACCTACGCCAATGAAAGGGGTCAAACGTTAACAGTTAACCAACCTGGTTCCCCGATACTCCAATAGAGCAGGCCGTGGAAACCTCTCCCTGGCCAAACCACACAGAGGCCAGATGAGAAGGAATGCCGAGGACAAACACCGTGGCGACAGAGCACACAAACTGGCCAAAGAAGGTGACGACGAAGAGCCCTGGGCCGACGCTGCCGATCTTGATCCACGCGCCGATGCAGTTGAAAGCGGCGCCGACCAGAACCACCTCGCGCATGCCCCTCGTGTCCAGGAGCCACAGGACGGGCACAAGGAGCGGAATGTAGCTGAGGAAGTATATCATGGAGAGCCAATCGATGGCCAGCATGTCGATGTCATAGAAGCGCATGAAGATGTTGCTGATGATGCCGTACTGCAGCCACATGAAGGCGTTGCTGGCTGACAAGCCACTGAAGAGAAACAGCATGACCCAGCGTCGCCGGTAGATCTTGGTCTCCATCTTGGGCACCTGTTTGGCTTTGTCACCACATGACATCTCCGGGCTCTTCCATGAGACGATGGGGACGGCTTTGCCCAGCGGTCCCGGAGTCCACTGAATGGAGTCCAGACCTGGAATGAGACTCTTTCCTGTCTTGGATTGTGGACACTTGTCTGTTGATACAGAGTCTGTCCCAGAGATGTTGACCTCTACACTTTTGTCGAACATACTGTTTTAGGCTTTACTTAGCAGCTCGGAAGTTACACTGAGAAGCAGATGGAAACCCCTCTGCCCACTCCCTCCGACAGTCTTATTCCACACTTCTCCAACCAGGTGACGGTCTGCAGGCCGCTGTTCTAAATTCAACCTTTGTTAAGTTGAACACTGTTGTGTATGTCCGAAGAATAATGAAGCCAGATTCCCACTGTAGCTGAAGCAGCTATGCAGTTTCCGTTGCGTGTGTGTGTGAGAGGGGGACGTTCGGGAAGTACTCTCTGCCCTCTGAAGTTTTTTACAGCTAGCTGCTTTGCACTAGCTCTGAGGTTTAGCCATCGGCTCCACCCTTTATCCCCTCCAGCCTTGTCATGTGATGCTACATCTTTCTGAGCCCTTATGACATTGTCAATAGGTTACATCTCTTCATGCAGTTTATTATTGAAAACAGAAAATGCACGTGTGTCTAATGTGCCTCAACATGGCAGGTTTTGAGAAAAACAATGCGGGTATGAGTCATTTTAAGTTAATGGTTGACGTTTCTTAGTATTGTGCTCCTTGTTCAGCCATTGACAGATTATAAGTGCCTCAAAATGTTATTATGTCACAAATAAAAATACAACAAATCTAGCTTTTTCCACCAATACCTTTTTCCAATATTACCTTGCAACATGAATGATTCCTTATTTGTATTTTCCCACTATATTCTTCATCCATCTGTACCTGTCCCTGCTGATGAGAGATATCCCCTCTGAATGTGATACCACCACTATCCTTCACATTAGCGTTATTGTAGCATTTTTCAGCAAATGCAATGTTTGGCATGTCAGGCAAAATTTTGTTTTAAAACAATATGGAAATTATTATAACATAATTGCAAAAGGTTGTTCTGTCTGAACCTAAACAGGTTTCTGATTTAAACCTGCATGTTCAAAACATAAGCTACTATTACTGCAATTGAAATCTAGTCATTCTCTCCAAGTTCTTTCTTGGAAATTCTAACACTAAATTTCAAAGGATAATGGGACACACGTAACTGTTCAACAACTCAGTTAGCTGATATCCTGTTTCAAAGCATTCAAGCACTCAAAGCATCTAAAGCCTGAATACTTCCCTGTTCTTAAAACAGCTGAATCAACCATTACAGTCATGTCAACAGGAGATCTCAAGCCTTGAAGAAACATTTGATGAACTTTCAGCCCTGGGGCTGGATCTTGATTTATTTAACTGTCTTAAGTTATTATTAAACTTTATTACAGGCTCTAGGCCCAATAGCAAGATATACACCATAAAACAACAAAAAAAAATGTTATATGTTATAAGTATGACATATTACTATAAAGCCTCTAAGGCAGGGGTCCCCAAACTTTTTTCTGGGAGTGTCCGATAATTTTTCCTTTCTTTAATGTGGGGCCGGGTCAGTCTGTAATAGAAAATGACATGGGCTGGAGTGACAACCAGTATTATTGTGGAGATGTTATTATGATTTTAAATGTATTTTTTATGCTAGATTTGTTTATTATTTTGTTATGCACCGTGCATCCGTACATATCAAAGGATATATAGCCTATTGAAAGAGCATTATTAATATAGTAATTACCTTTTTTCATATTCATTGCTATTGAAATCAAAACATTTAGTTACTTATGCATATAAATCAGTGTTAAGTTTTTTTGTTTTGTTTCTGGCATTCTTCAGAGGTCCAGTCCAAATGCGTTGCGGCGGCGGGCCGTAGTTTGGGAACCCCTGCTCTAAGGTATTCAGTGGCTACTGTACATATTTTTTTTACATATTTTCCTTTTTAAAGGTTTAGCTGTAAGGAACTGGGGCGAAGCAGTCATGTTCCAATGCTAATCAAATGGTTCCTTGGAGACAGACAAAACGGTTGGAATTGTATCACTACGCTCTCTTATTGTCTTTCCTCTTTATATCCACCACTCATTCAGCAAAGAGATGTCAGAAGTTCATTGGACACTCGAAAAAGAAAGAAGAAGAAAAAACGATTCCCCATGTTATGCTAGAAAATGAAACATGTTGTCTACTCTAATTGAAATGAAAAAAGTATGTATGACACAACTTGTCTATTGTATCAAACACAAGTGGCATAGGATTTCTATTTCCTGTCCAAAGCGGGACACAAAACATAATTTTTTTATCATTACTTCAGCGTCTAATAGAATTGTTATAACGTCTGTTTGGAGTAGTTATCTATGGCTGTAATGTCACAATTGGTTTATATTGGTTTAATACTATACAGACTGTTAAGCTAAATTGTGAACCTTACTCAACAGTATACCATATTTGCCTGTCCTGCTTCTCTTTTCCCAACAGTGGAAGCTTCATGTTGTCCCATCATTGGCCCTCTACACTGATTAGTCTACTGAAGAAAAAGAAATCTAAGAGAGGCAGGTCAACTGAGTGTAACTGACTAAGAGCTCATAAGTGCAGTTACTGGTCGATATAGCCTATTTTAGTTTATTTGAAATACATACATTTTAAACATATCGATTGTTCATTACAAGAGCAGAGTGTAGTTTCATCAGGGTCATTACCACGGTGACCGACAGGTGCAAACGCCCTGCAACTCAAGAAAACACATGCAAATAGACAAAACACAAGCAAATTAACACTTCCGTTGTGTAAATTGGATGCATTGTTTTTTTGTTGCATTTGTTTTTCGGGGTTTGTGAGCATTAGCATCGCGTGTATGTATTTGGTTGGGTTGTATTTGCCGCGCGTTTGCTGAATGCTGCGCATGTGTTGTCAAATGAATGGAGATGTTTTCTTAATTTGTTTGTGTTTTGTCTATTTGCATGTGTTTTCTTAGGGTGCAGGACGTTTGCACCTGTCGGCCACCGCACATTACAGATGTGAATTTGAAGAAGATGGAGATATATGTTGCATTAAATACTTTAGTTTGATATGGTCTAAACGTTGCTGGTTACATTTCATAGCAATGATGTGTCAACCTTTATTGTCGGGGGTGACGATCACGTCCTCAACACTTACGCGTAATTGCGCAACTCGCCAAATGGAAACATGGGGATGTCAGTATAGCATTCAGTTAACAGGGATGTTTAACGAATTCTACTACTGAATAAGTGATCAAGTTAATGTTATCAATATTTAACTTGAAAATTGACACATACCTGATTTCCAAAGACTCCAATGGAGCATGCAGTTGACACCTCCTCTGACCCAAACCAGACCGATGCGATCCTCGATGGCATCCCGAGGATAAATACCTGCGCCAAGGAGCAGCAAAACTGACCAAGCATGGTAACTGGGAACAGGTCCGGTCTGACGCTGGCTACCTTGACCCATGTCCCAGCGCAATTCAAAGCCGTCGCAACCAGCGCAATGACCCGAAGTCCCTTTTTATCCAACAGCCACGTCACGGGAAATATGAATGGAATGTAAGTTAACATATAGATCATAGACATCCAGTCTATAGTGAAAGTGTTGACATTGTAGAACCGCATGAAGATATTGTTGATTATTCCGTACTGTATCCATTGGAAAGAGTTGCACAAGGAATAAGAACTAAACAAGCATACAATAAACCATCGCCGCTTATATAGACGAGTGGGTTGAGACGGTTCGTTGACATTCAAGCTTATCCCTTGTTCTGTGTGTACGGTGGGGTCGAGGCAGTTCATCATTCTCAGTTTTTCCACGTCCGTAATAGTTTGACTGTCTTTAATTTCACCATCGATGTTGTTTTTTTCGCCCATGTTAAACTGCAACAAACAACAAGCATTGACAATCGACTCGCCAGTTGCCTCTAACTGGTTCTTCAAAGTAACTTCTAGCAACTGTAGCTACTCCTCTTAAAAGTTCACCAATCAGAAACCAACAATCGACATAAGCAAAACACGCTGTTCTAATATTTTTTACTAAAGTGTACGACGCTTGGTTGTCTAATTAGTCTTAAAATGTACCCGTTCTTCAAAATGTTACTATTCTTCGTCAACTAATTTACGAAGATTTTCAGTTTCCCGTCTTGAAACAACTTTTAGTCAACTATAGACAAACACAATTTGAATAAAATCTGAGCGATTTTCCCCACGAAGACCCTTTCCCACACGCTATCTATTTGTGATCTGTGGACTTCTCCACCGCATGGTCACCTCCAAAAAGTATACAGTTTATACCGTCTGCATGGTCTTAGTGGTGCAAAATTACAGCAATGCACGTCATGACGCGAAGGCAACCGCCCCACTGGCACGCGCCTTTCGAGGGCGGAGTTGAGCCCCAGTTGAGCATTGACTGTAAAAACAAGGATGAAACTATAGTGTGCGTGTGCCAGTCATATTTGACAGAAATGTACTACACAAAACATGGAAATAACCCAGTGTGATCATTTGATATCCTTTAGCGTTTACTGAAAGTAAGCAATAGATACGCTACCGTGATATTTAGCATGCCCCTCTTCACCACTTAATTTCGAATTTGCAATAATTAAAACAGTTCAACAGAAACTTAATTTAACATTTCAAAATTATGTTTTGACTTTATTTCTATTCAAAACAATCTAATACAATCAAACATTCAATAAGTCATTGTAATAGTTCACATTCGCATCGGCGAGCTCTTAGAGCTAACACGCACAGTATTAAACAGATGTACATTGTACCTTACATTTTCTTGCATGTATACAGCGCTACCTAGAGACTCTTCACATCAATCACACACAATGCAAATAAAGAATAATGGTCAAAAAATGACTTCAAGGAAGCATACACGTGGACCAACAAGCAGCACAATTGCGGACGCCACAGCACTTTTTCGTCTCGCGGGCTGTTTCATTCTCAACTTTTACCAGTTTATTTCTAGTTATTCAAGAACAATCAGCCTTATCAGATATTATGTGCATGAGCTTTTCCTTCCTTTTCCTGAGCTTTTCAATTTACTGTACAACTACACAAATACAATGATAGATCTGCATGACAAAACGAAAGGAATAAACAAGATAACGCAAAATCTTTCAGAAAGTACAACAACAAAAAACATCAACATTTCACCTCATGTTGGTTTTCGGTCGTGTAAACATGGACTACTTGGTATTTCAAGACATTATTCGACACAAAGTTAAATCATTTTACAAATCTTGTGCCATATTTAAAAAAATAAGTAAAATCATAATATGATCAAGTGTGCCAATAAATATAGTCTGTCTATCAATTATGTCACCTTTTACTTCTGAAGAATATACAACAAATAAACAAGATGCTGCTTCATTTATTCAGTGTCTTGTGGATAACTTGTCCCTAGATGTATCTCCAAGATCAGCTTAATCTCCCCCATATCTCCTCCAATGTCAGGATAACATAAAATCACTGATCAGAGATTGAGCATCTAGAGGCAATTTAGCATCCACCTCACTGCTCGTTCTGTCAAGTAACATACATTACTTTCACCTGGGGATCTCAGCTTTTACATGGCTTCATAGCACCACCTAAAGGTCAGTGTTGGTAGTGCGGCACTGCAATATGCTGATGGTGAAAGCTGCCATGGGGTGGATAAAGTAGGTCGGAGGTTTGGGTTGCCAGTCCCGTACACAGGGGCTCGTGGTTATTCAGCACAGAGGTCAGATACTTGGCCTCCTCTGTCAGTCTCTTCACCTCCTTCCTCAAGGCTGCATTCTCCTTCTCCAGATTTTCGCTTTCCTGAAACAATCACACATAGAGCCAAATTTAACGACAGGTGTGCGTTACCGTCACTTTTATTGACTGTCGCTTGTCAATATGTTAAAATACACAACAAATAGATACATAGATGGTATAGAAGCAAGTCATTACAGTATGTGTCATATTTATTCTCATTCTTCTGTTTCTAAAGGAAGGGGAACATCTTGTTGGATTGGACCTGTGTGATGTTTTTGAAATAAGAAGAACCTGTGATAGTTGGCCTCATTTTATTTTCATTTGTTTGTTTTCCTACGACCATCAGACACAACTTTGTCTCCTAGCCAACCTTAACTAAATACCAACCTTAAAGTACTACAATGATTGGGGTTGTTCAGAGAAGGTTCTGTGTTCTATAAGGGCTAAATTGTTTGTCTTTGGTCCCAATATGTACGCAAATGTGTCACATCCGTGCAAAGCCTGAGTTCCATCACAGTTGCCATATGATTGCGTGTAAGATGCTACTAGTTGTGGGTGATGGCCTTGTTCTATCCGAGCTGTGTGAATAACAAGGTAGAAAATGTTCCGCTTGGGTCTTCTAAAGGTCATCATAGAGTCAGGGAAGATAACACAGAACTCAGATGAGGGGCCTTACTGTCAGAGATAACCCTGGGTAAATCCCTTTGCTCGCGTCACTAAGCCCAACACAGCCCACTGCCATCCGTCCTTTACCAGAAATGATGGCCTATCTCCCCTGCCCACGACTTACAACTAAATATCATTTACCCTGCAGAGAGAAAAAGAGAGAGAGAGAGAGAGAAAGAGAAAAAAAACTTTCAACTACAACTCAGGAAACAGGAAACGTGTCACTGAGGGAAAATTCAGCTTCCTGTTTATTCTGCTACGCGATGAAACCAAAACCACAAAAATACGCTGAGTGCTAGAGTGGTCCCCCGTCCCTCTCGCTCATGCTCTCTCTCTCTCTCTCTCTCTCTCTCTCTCTCTCTCTCTCTCTCTCTCTCCCTCTCTCTCTCTCTCTCTCTCTCTCTCTCTCTCTCTCTCTCTCTCTCTCTCTTGCTCTCTCTCTCAGTCTGCATGTCTTCTGAATCTTGAATCAATGGACAACCCTCACAAAACAGTGCAATAGAAACCTTTCACATGGATTTAATCTGCTGTCACCCACACCATAGGGTTTTTTCCAAGGTAAATGACAGTGAAATCTGGTCACACAAGGGAGTTCAAAAGAATTGGCTGCTCTAGAAGAGCGTGTGAACAAAGGCGTGCTACCTCCACACTCGAGGTGTGACAGCCCTTGTGTGACAGGAATGTCCCTTTGTAGAAATGAAAGAACAATATTCTGTAAGCATTTTCTGGAACATTCAGATACTCGGACCATCCTCCACAAGTTTTCAAATTGAGCAGTTTAGCCTCTCTCCTGACCGCGTACAATCAGTTTGCAGTGTATTTGTGGAAGCTACAAGTGAAAATATCTGCTCTCAACAAAGATTATAGTGAAAGTTGGTGACTAAAAACCTACCATTGTGTCTAGTCACTCACCCAAAAAAGCAGTTGGAATGAGTGTGTACTTCTGTTGTGACCCTCCCTCCATCACGTGGACCAACACCACAGAGAATTACCGTAATGAGAGAAAACCAGTACAAACACCCCCCAGAAAACAACACAATTCAGATATTTAGATTCAGTGCGATAAGCACTAGTGCTGATTTCTGCTCTAAAGGGAATGACGCCCACGCTCGATAATTAATGCCCATGGGCTTCTGCAAACATACACAGCAAAGCGTCCAAGTGTGCAGCTCAACAGAAGCCATGACACATCGCCACATGGTCAACCAGCACCTTGTAAATATAATACAAACCGAAGCCCAGACTCAGTTTCTCGAAGCCTAGGTGCCTGTAAGAACATGACATTTTAGGCTAGGTGGTGGGTAAAGGTTGGGAAAGTTCTCTTAGACAAATCAGTAGACCCCAAATATGTAATCTTGGCATGTGATTGAGACCAGGCTGTAAAAGACTGGTGGGATTTTCAAGGGGTAAAGCCGCTTATTATTTGTCCTGCCAAATCTGCCACACGGGTCAAATATTTGAAACAATATGATACTTCAAAGAGGTTGGAATGTGACACCTTTCGGATGCACAAAAGAACCAGTTTGCATTGAATGTGAACTACCTATATATCTCAAAATGTATTATGGCTAGTAATTACTTATAAAGAGAATTATTCTTGAGTGCAATACCTTGTGAATATAAGTGTACTTGAGGGTCTACAGTGTTTGACAACTGCTACTGAATCCCAAATTGGGTTAAGCAACTGCAAATGCTGCCAAATAATGTTGGTGCACATCACCTATCTTCACCTCTACCTTGAAACCAATGAAACACACCTAAAAGTGTCAATTCTGAGGCAGTGGTCTTCAGCCCTGGGCCTTAGGGACCCCCTGCCCTTGCATGTTTTAGAAGTTTCCCTGCTCCAACACACCTGATTCAAATGAATGGGTCATTCATGGGCCCAATAACAACTCATTCATTTGAATCGGGTGTGCTGAGGGGAACATCTAAACATGCAGAATAGGGGGTCCCTGAGGACCATGGCTGAAGAACCACTGTTCTGAGGTATCAACTTGGTGCAGCTTTAGTGCAGTCCAATGTTGGGAAGTGTCCTTACCAGGTGTAGACTGTCAGCTTTCTGAGTCTGCCTCATCCTGCTCTTTTGAGCAGCAATCCGGTTCTTTTCTCTCCTCATCACTCTCTTCACGTCATCCGAAGAGCCCTAGGAGAGAGAGGGACAAGATTTATGACAAATCCAAGACGCCACCAAGATGCAGTTGGACGGCCCCTATTACTTTAACAGAAAACATTTTCGCATCAGCAAACTTTGTATCTAGTGTGGAACGAAACTGCCTTCGATGACATCTTATTACAGACCCAGTGGATTGAGTAGAGGGTTGGCAGGTGCCTTAAGTTATTTCAGACCTGGCTGTCTCTTTGTAAGCAAGCTATATTTTCCTCAGTCATAACATCTGAGGTCTATATTGAGAAGGATTTGTGGATTAGACTATTGGGGTTTCGAGGATGGCTGGCTATATTCAGGGCTGAGGAAGGAAGCATTCATTGATGAAAAGTTACGGTGTGGATGTCAAAGTCGAGTCGTTGGGTAGGTGGTTTGATCCTGCGGCTTATCACAAAGCAAAAACTGAATGAGCTGAACGGGCTCGAAATGTCATCTGAGGGGAAAGGCTGGGGTTGGGTCAGGGTGTGTCTGAATGATCAGTAAATGGATTGAGAACACAAGGTTTCATGTCCTGGAAGCGACAGTTATTGGAGTATCAGAATAACTAAGTGCTGATGCCATGCTGACTCACAGCACTGTGCATTACTGAACTCAATCTTTTTACAGAATGCAATGGCATCTCAAAGTACACCAGAACGGTAGAAGAAGAGGAGTGATTAAGCTGGCCCAGCAGGGTTCACGTGCACACATGACACATGACACAATATGTATTTAAGGGGCTAAAAGATCACTCCATGTGACTCAACCATTCTGCAGACTCCGCTGACAGTTTGTACCAGAACCATACTTAAACATCAAAGTCAAACATTTCGACTCTTATGCTTTGTGTTTAAAAAGGCCACAGTTCCATCTTGCATGGCACACTACTGTGCATTAGAAAGCCCATTTTCACAAGTTGTATTGTAGACCAACCAAGTACGATCCACAACGACCCATGACAACATATACCACTGACTAAAATAGCTGACCTTCTTTACAATTGTTTTACCTCCAAAACCATGATAAACAATATGTCATGCCTTTTCCTGTAACTGTTCAAATATGTTCTAATCTCCATAGACATTTCAGCTGTATTGATACAATTCCTGACTCCTCAAAGGATGTGATGGACAACACTTCAAACACATTGTTCAGCACATAAAACATACACCATATGTTACAAAGGTGATGTGTGTAGAAAAGATCAGACTCGACGTATAATACCTAATGGAATTATACCCACATGGCATTGCAAACTGTTTTGACACACTGACATCCGCTTGCAGATTAAGCCATCTAGAGCAGTTGGTGATGATGTAAATATACTATATGAACTCCCAATGTACAACACATAACTAAATAAATGTAGTCATAAGTGTGGGACGAGTGACAGAGATCTCTTACCTGCTTGCTGCCGGGCGATGGAGACTTAGTGTAACTTGTGTCATTGCTGTCAGAGCCCTGTGCCATAGCCAACCACGACAGCTGAAACCCCTTGCGCGCTCTCCACTTCTGCTTTCTGTTTTTGTGTGTCTGAGTGTGTGCGCGTGTGTGTGTTTGTGCGTGTGTGAAACAGAGCGAGTGCTGAGCAGAACTTGGCAAATCGCTTAATGAGTAATGACTCCTTTCTTCCCTCTCTCTCCTCTGTCCCTCTCTCTCGCCTCTGCTGGCTCTCTCTTTCTCTCTCTTTCTCGCTCACACACTTTTGCTCTCCTCTTTTACCTCCCTCTCTCTTACTCACACACACACACACACCAACACACATTCAAATTGCACGCACACAGTGTGAGACTGAGCCCGCCTTCCTAATTAGCAGTGTGTGATGTGGTTTCTGGTAAAGACAGGGGGTAAGTGACACCAAATTGGAAGTCACATGTCTGATGGAAACTTTGCATTCAAACATACAGTACGAGAGAATTAAGTGTGAAATTAACCCCAGAAAAAGCCCATTTCTGAAATGGTGCAAGGACGTTCTAACAGTAATTCTCAGAAGATGAATTGGCAAGGCAAAATATTACAGGCACCAATTTTACACACAGCTTCATGAATTAGGAGTGAAAATGTCAACAATGCAGACATTTTATGTAAGTGACTGTGGGAATGCTGCTTATTTATCCATTGAGTCATAACATGGTAAATATGGCCATGTGTTGTAAACAGCATACGATGATATCACTGGCTGGTGAACAAACTCGATCCATGCTAACGGCTTTCATGAACATGGGGAAGGCGTTTTTCTTCTCAGTCCATGCGAAATTCCGTGGAATCCGTGGAACACCAGTCTGGTACCCTGCAACATTGCATGCTGATCACCCCCAACCCCCCCGCCGCCCCAAAACGCCCCTCCGACCCCCCCCCCCCCTTCTGACCCCACCCCCCCCTTCCGACCCCACCCCCCCCCTCTAACCCCCGAGCCCCCCAGTTAAAAAACATTTGCAGTGTTTAGGTAGGCCTAAGCCCTGCAAAGAAACTCCAGATGAGCAAATGACTCCCGCATATTTGCACATGGTTACACAATGGGTGCTTTCCACAGCCCTCTGGTTAAAGAATCACCACCTGCAGCTGAGATGTTGAAGAAGGTGAGACTAAATTAAGCATTCTAGTTTGGGGGAGAGAAGAGGGGCAACACCCCTGAGAAATTCCTATTGCGATTTACTGAACATGACTGTATGATAGAAAAGTGGAAGTTTACGATGTGAATGCCTGGGCATTTTTAGGCAGACTGACACATCTGGCAGTTGATTGAATGAGTGACGTTCGAAGTCGTTGATTGTTAGGCCTAAATGAAGAGTGGATTTGTAAGATATGGTCGATGAATGAGGAGAGACACTGTTGAGTTTTTGTCACCTTCTGAAGATTGCATTCCTGTTTTAACAATGCACAACATTGTTTTTAACGTATACAGTGTATTTGTAAGGTATGTTAGCATACATTCAATTCCTGTTGTTGTCTGTCTTTTACATTTCACTATTTTGCTTTAGATGGCAGGCAATCAAAATTTCCTTGAGCGCCTGAAAAAAACGGGAGCAAAACAGATTTTGCTTGGCAGAACAGTCCTCCCACACAAAAACATGTTCTGCCATCGCAGGAATTTTGAAGAGCTTGGAACGCATTGGACAAGGGCAGCTTTTTTCTAGTACTTGGCACTTCTGCCTCCAAAACAGCAAAACAAAAAAGAAAAAAAGAAAGAAAAGAAAAAGAAAAGCTGATCAACCTAATTCGGGTCTAAGTGACTCCAGACGTATTCCAGAGAGACTGTAAAGGCTGTTTTATGTAAGGTCTAAGGACGAGGACTACTGTATGCAGTGAGAGCGACATACTACATTTTTACATGTTATTCATTTAGCCATGTGACCATCAGCTGCACTGAATGAAAGTGATGTAATTTTATTTTACTTCATTTAATTAAAAGAGAAGAAAATCATTTTCATGCAGTGCAGCTGATGATACTATTTGTACGCCGTTTTTGCTAAAATAGCCTAATTTACCTATGCCTGGCTGCAGTCATTTATGCTCGTCAAAGAGTAGGCTATGAGGTTGTGAACTCACACACTGAATATAGCTAATGACATCAGCCGGACGAAAACTATGTATCTTAATCTGTTAATCTATCCTATCTAAATAAATAAACAACTGTGCAACTGCCTATAATTTCATTTCAAACCTTTATCCAAAAAAGGGTAGACCCATGGGCCTATATCAAGGATAATTGACCTAAGCATCACTGTTTGGCAATACAAACACTAATAACGTGTTATTGTTAACATTGGATCATTTAACACTGATAACATCTTATTAATAGCCCATACAATTTAAATGGTTCTAAGCGTTGCAGTTATTGACGATCGATTTGCGACACCTGCTGGACATACTTTTAAGTTGCATTTTACAAGTGTTAGTGCCACTTTACTCCAGTAGGAGGCAATATAGGAAGCCAAATACGGTATAGAGATCGAAATACTATGCCTCTCCTCTATGTTAGAAATAACAGCCAAAGAGCACGCAATTCGTTTTTCAGAAGTTTGATTGCGGTGATTATAGGCCAATAACGTATAATCCTATGATATAGCCTATAATGTAAGTCATAATTGGCCAGACGATAATTAAACAGTCATTCTCGTGCTTAAAATCCAGGGGCAATGGCTATACGTTCTTCATGCGGAGAAGGAGTTGATGTGGAAGAGTTCATATGTATTTATCAGGACAAAAATAAAACGTATCAAAAGCCCTAAGCAAAAGAGACGGGGTCTCGCTATATTACTCAGGCTGCACTACAGCGTCTATTCACAGGCGCGATCCCACTACTGATCGGCACGGGGGCTTTGGCCTGCTCCGTTTCCGACCTGGGCCGGTGCACCCCTCCTTAGACGACCTGGTGGTCCTGGGCTCCCCCAGGAGCACCATATCGATACCGAACTTAGCGCGGACACCCGATCGGCATAGTCCACTGCAGCTCAGAACTCCTGAGCTCAAACGATCCGCCAACCTCAGCCTCCCAGTAGCTTGGATTACAGGCGCATGCAACTGCACCCGGCGAGAACTGAGAGTGTTTTTAGTGTTTAAGAACCTTCTAATGGTTACGTCATCTGGTGTCTGCAGAGGCCTCTAGTGGCAATTCGCGACAATACACCGTAAATCCGCAAATAACCATCTCACGGTAGCCTAACAAATGTCCTTTTTAAAGTAATTAGTTCACGGACTCTGTTTAAACAGGTTTGGTTTGAACATTTGATCGTGTCTGTGCAACAACGATTCAATGTAAAACACACACATTAGGGATGTTCTGTTGTTTAACTGTTATGAGACGTTTAAGAACACAAAAACTGAAGTAACTTTTCAGTTCCTAATGTCTCATTTAATGATCATACAGTTTATCAGTGTGGTGCAATGTTACACAGTAATCGTTTAATAGAATGTTCTTGAGAGTGATTCCTTCTTCCAACCACAGGGTGGATCTCTCTCTCTTTCTAAAGGACATTGCAGCCTGAAGGTGAAGATGAGGGAGTTCTTGGCACACCTGGTGATGGTTGCTGTGATAGTCTGGTCAAGAGACTGGGTTGAGGTCTGGGTACTGGTGAAGGGGTTTCAGGGCCATGTGGAGGTCTCTGGCACCATGCTATGCCCACTGAGAGATGCCTTTGTTAGTCTGACCCAAATGACTTGACCCGGAACCACAGCAAAAGGGCTCCAATGAACGGAACCAATGAGCAACACTTCTCCTCCCTTATCTCCTCATATCCGACCAAAACACCAATCGGCCGTTTAGTAAGCGGGATAGGACAAAATGAGGTTTCCTGTTGAGACAAGACCAAGTGAGTGCAGCAATAATAACCTAAAGTCAAAAAAATGTAGTCTATGGTCATATTGTGCTGGCAAATTAGAATCAGAATGGGATTTATTCGCCATGAAAGTTTGCACAGACAAGGAATTTACTTTGGCAGGAAGGTGCATACAATAAACATATAGGAACCAAACATTTAAATATGTGGACTATCTATACTAAGGGTACATAGGGTACATAAACTAGCAGTGCTAAGTGGAATTACAGACAAAGCACGAGTAACTGCTCATGGGTTATTTCCAGACTCGAGAATGACAGTGACAGTTTGGCGGCATGAGAGACTATTACTGTGTCACCCGGCCCTCGCGGTGTGTCGGTTTATGGGTGTATCTTTAATAGCCTGCTTTTTCATTTTTCTTCTCTCACTGGCTGTCCTGAGAGGGGAAAGCACATCAATCTTTTTTTCCCTGTCTGCTTTTTCATTACGCTGACTGCATTCTTTATAACCCTTTGATGAGACAGGCCAGCAAATCTGGGTGGGGATCGAAGATTTACAGCCGTGAAGACCGTCGCCATTAAGCTTGGTGGCCTGCTAATGAACAGTGCAATCACACCGAGGAGCTTGTCATCCCAAAGTCATCTAGAGGGGCCGCTGCACTCTCGTGACCCTGTCAGGTCAAAGGACACGGCTACTTTCAGACGCCCATTTCTTTTGAACTTTGACATAAGTGTAAATGAGAATTATGCATGGGATCTAGGGGACCGTTTGGAGATTGTGACATTGATAATGCTGCATTTTCTTTTTGCCATTTATGTTATCGGATTTATCAAGAGCAGTAAATAATCAATATTTAACAAATCAGTTTGTCAAAGTACACCCATGGCACCGATATGGATAAAAAAAAAATATAATATCAGACCAACCTTGTGGTTTGTTGGATTCCAAAGGAAACTCATTTGATCATTAGACTTTGTTTGGTCCATCTATACTTCTACGGCCCTGAGATCAAACCTCAGTATCAGTATTACCATGTCTCTTGTAGGAGTGACCAAACCAAGAAACAGAAGGTGTCAAATCAACACCTCCTGTCAAAAATCAATCCCAGCAGAGGTGGTCGGTGATGAGTGTGCGCGTGTGTAGGGGGTGTGTTTATGAGTGTGTGTGTTGTGTGTACCTGGGTCCCCATGGGGGATTGGCGTGTGGCAGGGTTTGGCAGGCCCAGCTGCTGCCTAGCCGGTGATGCACAGCCCCACGCTACAGTACAGGTTGTTATCATCGGACCGTCATCCCCCTGGGAGCACAGAGAGAGATGAGTGCTGTAATTAGAGGCAAATAAGCCAAGGCAAGTGCTCCTCTGGGGCCCAGTTGGGGGCTGGGGGGGGTGTGTGGGGGCGTGGCCGCCGCAGCTGGGACACGTGGGTAACCTGTGGGGGCCTAGCGACAGGTTCTGTGTCTCAACCTCTTTGGCATCCATGTTGGGATTCCCTGTCATCTCGTGCTCAGTGGGGCTACACTGTGTCACTAACCTCATCCGTGCACCAACTCTTCTTCGTCATTGGTAGATGAGTAACGTCGGGGCAGGGCTGGGAGGTATAACTCTAAAATCCAGTTTGTTGTTCACTGTAGTGTTCACCCCTCCTCATAGATTTAGAGGCACAGGAATCCTGTCAGAAGGATTCAGGAGAATACAGGAGTGTGGATAATGGAACACAAATGGAAATAGTAGAGTAGAGTAGAGGTATATTGATATCTGGGTAGAAATGTCAGCCACAATATACAAAGTGACAGGATCGTATAAAAAATATGTGAAAGGTATTTCAGCCCAAAACCTATTTTGTGGTCTTGAGACCCCTGCCTTATGTGTATTACATTTACAGCTGTCTCACGAAATAAGCAATTCTTTCACATGTAATATCAGGGGGGTGGGGGGGGGGGGGTCATCACAGAGTTCACAGTGAGTAACCGTTTACTGAAGTTGTACCGCAAAGCCTCTTCCAACAGATCGATACCGACCTGCTGGAGACCAGCTCCACGATGGTGTTTTTTGACAGCGTCTCACAACGAGGTGCTTGATGTCGATTCGTCATCCGAAGGCAGAGGCTGTGGTGTCAATGAAGCCCTGGCTGTCCTCGGCATCCTCGCGGTGATTCCTCCCACCCCCACACCCATCTGCAACACGCTGACAGTGGTCGATAGGCCTGTCTTGAGCACTCTTGTCAAAATTCCATGACATGACCGGGCCAAGAAGTGAAGGAACTGTGTCGTATTTTGAACTGCTTGGTACCTTGATATACCGGAGGTTTAGGGCTTGTACTACGGCATATGTATGAACCAATGGAGTGGACCAAGTGTTGCTGTACATGAATAAATACACAAATCTCCACGAAAAAAAGGTCTGTCCAACATAACGTTTTCATCTTTGACATTTCCTATTTTTTGGGGGGGGGGGTGACAGCACATCTTCCAAAGTACCCTAGTATACGTGTGTTTATGTGTGGCCAACCCTTGCACGACGCCTGTGCGCCATGGGGCTTTGAGCAGAGAGATGAGATAGATTCAGCTGGAGATGTGCGGGGGGAGTCTGCTGCCTCCTGGGAAATCAGCCCCTCATGTCCGCATCTTTAGCACCCCAGTAAGGTATCAATAAGTAGGTAATTGAATTTTGAGCACAAACACAAGCGTCAAGTGAGAGTCAACGAGGTGTGTGTGTGTGGGGGTGTGTGTGTGGGTGTGTTTGTGCGCGTGTGTGGTGTAGGGGTTGTTTTCTTTACCATGTTTACTGGTGGGAAGGCACTGGGGGGAAATAAGTCGGATGCTGTCCTCTTCTCTCTCCAGGGACTTAAGACAGGAGGATAAATGTTTAATCCATTAAATAACAATTACACTCTGTAATGGTGCTGTGGCGATGTTCAAAGAAGGGAGGTAATGTTTTTACAGTACGTTCTGCTTTGTCTAATTGTCTGACTCTGGGTATAGGGTTCCCGCTGTATCCTAGACAGAAAAATGGACAAAGTAAACCACCTCTAAATGTTGTTCACATCTAGTTAACATCTATTTACCTGGTACAAGATAACTAGAGGAACCTTTCATGGGTTTCTACGTGTTTGGTTCACACAAACCACCATGATCTCAAAATACTCTTCAAATACATTTTGAAGGGTTAAAGATTTATGACCGTTGTTAGAAAGGAGAGGGGATGCATGCGCTCAACACTGATATTCATAAAATTCAAAAGGGATGGCATAGGATATCACAAAGCTATAATAGGTCCGTCAAATGTCCTCACTAATCCACCACCTTCACCAATATACCACACCTCCAGTCATGAAGAAGCATGTGATCATAGAAATGTGTGGGTATACTGGTAAGGAAAACTCTTTTGTAACAGGAAAGAAAATGCTTTTGGATCCCTGACGTCACTCCAGGAGGCGAGACAGCAGGACGGCAATGAATGAATCAATCCCAGTCTCGATTAGCATCATGTTTAACCAGCTGATGGACATCTCAAGGTGAAGACCCTGTAAAACATGTGGACCTATACGTCCATTAAATCATTTTTAAACTGGCCATTTGGAGGAAAAGTGACCTGCAGACTGAATGGGGTTAATATAAATGCAATGTTATTATAAAATTCATAACACACAAAACAATGGATTGTAAATTCAAGATTAAGATAGATTAGATCAAATAGATTAAGAGTAGATTAAGGCTTGAAGACAATTTCACTTCACTGAAATTCAGCTATTATCATGCTGTGTTTGTCAGGCAGGGATGTTACAGAATGTTACTTTGAAAGTCAAAAATCAGCAGATGTTTGTATCAATTACCGTCTCTAGCTGTAAATTAATTATGGGATATTGCTCTGGAAAACAATCTTCCATTACACCAGGATTGGAGGTGGGAGGTTCTGGGTCGGGGAATGAAAGGAGGCACAGGTTATTAATCCTAGAGGATCATAAACTAAATTGAGGGTTAGATGTCAAGCCCACAGTTTAAACCCAATGTCGAAATGAAGATCTCCATCTGAACATGGAGGTTTTAGAGATGAAAATGGCACAGGGAGGGGTTAGTGACTGTCAGAAGTTGATTTTGTATTTTTCGTTGAATAAATACATATTAAACTCATAACCCCTCTGACCCTGTCTACTCTCAACTGTCTGATTAATCAAATCAGGTTTAGAAAACGATGAGCTGGAAAATTACAGTTGGAATATAGGTAAGGTTTACATATCTAAAACAGCTTCACTTGTCTGCCTGTGTGTGTTTAAAGACCTCGCCAGATCAAAAAGGGACATTGGATAAATAAAGTTGGAAATTCCACAGTAAGACATAGTGAAGAGACAAAGAGATGCAATGTTTTTAGAGTTTAGAAGATTAGAAACGTAGGCATAACCC